>NW_027513757.1:0-142446 GCF_048772815.1 Callospermophilus lateralis
GTGTTTGATTTAGAGTTCTAACTGCATCTGTCAATATAGGAGAAAACGCAGTGAAACCTAAAAATTCAAACTGTTCCTGCAAACGAATGCTTCGACCTAGGAGAACGAAACTTGGGCATCCAAGTTTGACTGGTGTACTGCTCATTACTTGAAAGTATCATGAAGTTCGGAAGAAAAAATATATGTTGTGATTTCAGGAGACTGTAGTTTTTTGGCAGCCTAACAACGCCTTTCATTGAGTGAGTTATTCGCCAGTCTCTGCTTAATGCTACACCAAGAGGAAACAAACCTTAGAGATAGAACTTAGAACTATTGTATTGTGTCAAGTTTCAAGAAGCTAGCCCAAACCGTGTTTGATTTAGAGTTCTAACTGCCTCTGTCAATATAGGAGAAAACGCAGTGAAACCTAAAAATTCAAACTGTTCCTGCAAACGAATGCTTCGACCTAGGAGAACGAAACTTGGGCATCCAAGTTTGACTGGTGTACTGCTCATTACTTGAAAGTATCATGAAGGTCGGAAGAAAAAATATATGTTGTGATTTCAGGAGACTGTAGTTTTTTGGAGCCTAACAACGCCTTTCATTGAGTGAGTTATTCGCCAGTCTCTGCTTAAGGCTACATCAAGAGGAAACACACCTTAGAGATAGAACTTAGAACTATTGTATTGTGTCAAGTTTCAAGAAGCTATCCCAAACCGTGTTTGATTTAGAGTTCTAACTGCATCTGTCAATATAGGAGAAAACGCAGTGAAACCTAAAAATTCAAACTGTTCCTGCAAACGAATGCTTCGACCTAGGAGAACGAAACTTGGGCATCCAAGTTTGACTGGTGTACTGCTCATTACTTGAAAGTATCATGAAGGTCGGAAGAAAAAATATATGTTGTGATTTCAGGAGACTGTAGTTTTTTGGCAGAATAACAACGCCTTTCATTGAGTGAGTTATTCGCCAGTCTCTGCTTAAGGCTACATCAAAAGGAAACAAACCTTAGAGATAGAACGTAGAACTATTGTATTGTGTCAAGTTTCAAGAAGCTAGCCCAAACCGTGTTTGATTTAGAGTTCTAACTGCATCTGTCAATATAGGAGAAATCGCAGTGAAACCTAAAAATTCAAACTGTTCCTGCAAACGAATGCTTCGACCTAGGAGAACGAAACTTGGGCATCCAAGTTTGACTGGTGTACTGCTCATTACTGAAAGTATCATGAAGGTCGGAAGAAAAAATATATGTTGTGATTTCAGGAGACTGTAGTTTTTTGGCAGCCTAACAACGCCTTTTATTGAGTGAGTTATTCGCCAGTCTCTGCTTAAGGCTATATCAAGAGGAAACAATCCTTAGAGATAGAACGTAGAACTATTGTATTGTGTCAAGTTTCAAGAAGCTAGCACAAACCTTGTTTGATTTAGAGTTCTAACTGCATCTGTCAATATAGGAGAAAACGCAGTGAAACCTAAAAATTCAAACTGTTCCTGCAAACGAATGCTTCGACCTAGGAGAACGAAACTTGGGCATCCAAGTTTGACTGGTGTACTGCTCATTACTTGAAAGTATCATGAAGGTCGGAAGAAAAAATATATGTTGTGATTTCAGGAGACTGTAGTTTTTTGGCAGCCTAACAACGCCTTTTATTGAGTGAGTTATTCGCCAGTGTCTGCTTAAGGCTACATCAAGAGGAAACAAACCTTAGAGATAGAACGTAGAACTATTGTATTGTGTCAAGTTTCAAGAAGCTAGCCCAAACCGTGTTTGATTTAGAGTTCTAACTGCATCTGTCAATATAGGAGAAAACGCAGTGAAACCTAAAAAATTCAAACTGTTCCTGCAAACGAATGCTTCGACCTAGGAGAACGAAACTTGGGCATCCAAGTTTGACTGGTGTACTGCTCATTACTTGAAAGTATCATGAAGGTCGGAAGAAAAAATATATGTTGTGATTTCAGGAGACTGTAGTTTTTTGGCAGCCTAACAACGCCTTTCAATGAGTGAGTTATTCGCCAGTCTCTGCTTAAGGCTACATCAAGAGGAAACAAACCTTAGAGATAGAACGTAGAACTATTGTATTGTGTCAAGTTTCAAGAAGCTAGCCCAAACCGTGTTTGATTTAGAGTTCTAACTGCATCTGTCAATATAGGAGAAAACGCAGTGAAACCTAAAAATTCAAACTGTTCCTGCAAACGAATGCTTCGACCTAGGAGAACGAAACTTGGGCGTCCAAGTTTGACTGGTGTACTGCTCATTACTTGAAAGTATCATGTAGGTCGGAAGAAAAAATATATGTTGTGATTTCAGGAGACTGTAGTTTTTTGGCAGCCTAACAACGCCTTTCATTGAGTGAGTTATTCGCCAGTCTCTGCTTAAGGCTACATCAAGAGGAAACAAACCTTAGAGATAGAACGTAGAACTATTGTATTGTGTCAAGTTTCAAGAAGCTAGCCCAAACCGTGTTTGATTTAGAGTTCTAACTGCATCTGTCAATATAGGAGAAAACGCAGTGAAACCTAAAAATTCAAACTGATCCTGCAAAGGAATGCTTCGACCTAGGAGAACGAAACTTGGGCATCCAAGTTTGACTGGTGTACTGCTCATTACTTGAAAGTATCATGAAGGTCGGAAAAAAAATATATGTTGTGATTTCAGGAGACTGTAGTCTTTTGGCAGCCTAACAACGCCTTTCATTGAGTGAGTTATTCGCCAGTCTCTGCTTAAGGCTACATCAAGAGGAAACAAACCTTAGAGATAGAACGTAGAACTATTGTATTGTGTCAAGTTTCAAGAAGCTAGCACAAACCGTGTTTGATTTAGAGTTCTAACTGCATCTGTCAATATAGGAGAAAACGCAGTGAAACCTAAAAATTCAAACTGTTCCTGCAAACGAATGCTTCGACCTAGGAGAACGAAACTTGGGCATCCAAGTTTGACTGGTGTACTGCTCATTACTTGAAAGTATCATGAAGTTCGGAAGAAAAAATATATGTTGTGATTTCAGGAGACTGTAGTTTTTTGGCAGCCTAACAACGCCTTTCATTGAGTGAGTTATTCGCCAGTCTCTGCTTAATGCTACACCAAGAGGAAACAAACCTTAGAGATAGAACTTAGAACTATTGTATTGTGTCAAGTTTCAAGAAGCTAGCCCAAACCGTGTTTGATTTAGAGTTCTAACTGCCTCTGTCAATATAGGAGAAAACGCAGTGAAACCTAAAAATTCAAACTGTTCCTGCAAACGAATGCTTCGACCTAGGAGAACGAAACTTGGGCATCCAAGTTTGACTGGTGTACTGCTCATTACTTGAAAGTATCATGAAGGTCGGAAGAAAAAATATATGTTGTGATTTCAGGAGACTGTAGTTTTTTGGAGCCTAACAACGCCTTTCATTGAGTGAGTTATTCGCCAGTCTCTGCTTAAGGCTACATCAAGAGGAAACACACCTTAGAGATAGAACTTAGAACTATTGTATTGTGTCAAGTTTCAAGAAGCTATCCCAAACCGTGTTTGATTTAGAGTTCTAACTGCATCTGTCAATATAGGAGAAAACGCAGTGAAACCTAAAAATTCAAACTGTTCCTGCAAACGAATGCTTCGACCTAGGAGAACGAAACTTGGGCATCCAAGTTTGACTGGTGTACTGCTCATTACTTGAAAGTATCATGAAGGTCGGAAGAAAAAATATATGTTGTGATTTCAGGAGACTGTAGTTTTTTGGCAGAATAACAACGCCTTTCATTGAGTGAGTTATTCGCCAGTCTCTGCTTAAGGCTACATCAAAAGGAAACAAACCTTAGAGATAGAACGTAGAACTATTGTATTGTGTCAAGTTTCAAGAAGCTAGCCCAAACCGTGTTTGATTTAGAGTTCTAACTGCATCTGTCAATATAGGAGAAATCGCAGTGAAACCTAAAAATTCAAACTGTTCCTGCAAACGAATGCTTCGACCTAGGAGAACGAAACTTGGGCATCCAAGTTTGACTGGTGTACTGCTCATTACTGAAAGTATCATGAAGGTCGGAAGAAAAAATATATGTTGTGATTTCAGGAGACTGTAGTTTTTTGGCAGCCTAACAACGCCTTTTATTGAGTGAGTTATTCGCCAGTCTCTGCTTAAGGCTATATCAAGAGGAAACAATCCTTAGAGATAGAACGTAGAACTATTGTATTGTGTCAAGTTTCAAGAAGCTAGCACAAACCTTGTTTGATTTAGAGTTCTAACTGCATCTGTCAATATAGGAGAAAACGCAGTGAAACCTAAAAATTCAAACTGTTCCTGCAAACGAATGCTTCGACCTAGGAGAACGAAACTTGGGCATCCAAGTTTGACTGGTGTACTGCTCATTACTTGAAAGTATCATGAAGGTCGGAAGAAAAAATATATGTTGTGATTTCAGGAGACTGTAGTTTTTTGGCAGCCTAACAACGCCTTTTATTGAGTGAGTTATTCGCTAGTGTCTGCTTAAGGCTACATCAAGAGGAAACAAACCTTAGAGATAGAACGTAGAACTATTGTATTGTGTCAAGTTTCAAGAAGCTAGCCCAAACCGTGTTTGATTTAGAGTTCTAACTGCATCTGTCAATATAGGAGAAAACGCAGTGAAACCTAAAAAATTCAAACTGTTCCTGCAAACGAATGCTTCGACCTAGGAGAACGAAACTTGGGCATCCAAGTTTGACTGGTGTACTGCTCATTACTTGAAAGTATCATGAAGGTCGGAAGAAAAAATATATGTTGTGATTTCAGGAGACTGTAGTTTTTTGGCAGCCTAACAACGCCTTTCATTGAGTGAGTTATTCGCCAGTGTCTGCTTAAGGCTACATCAAGAGGAAACAAACCTTAGAGATAGAACGTAGAACTATTGTATTGTGTCAAGTTTCAAGAAGCTAGCCCAAACCGTGTTTGATTTAGAGTTCTAACTGCATCTGTCAATATAGGAGAAAACGCAGTGAAACCTAAAAATTCAAACTGTTCCTGCAAACGAATGCTTCGACCTAGGAGAACGAAACTTGGGCGTCCAAGTTTGACTGGTGTACTGCTCATTACTTGAAAGTATCATGTAGGTCGGAAGAAAAAATATATGTTGTGATTTCAGGAGACTGTAGTTTTTTGGCAGCCTAACAACGCCTTTCATTGAGTGAGTTATTCGCCAGTCTCTGCTTAAGGCTACATCAAGAGGAAACAAACCTTAGAGATAGAACGTAGAACTATTGTATTGTGTCAAGTTTCAAGAAGCTAGCCCAAACCGTGTTTGATTTAGAGTTCTAACTGCATCTGTCAATATAGGAGAAAACGCAGTGAAACCTAAAAATTCAAACTGATCCTGCAAAGGAATGCTTCGACCTAGGAGAACGAAACTTGGGCATCCAAGTTTGACTGGTGTACTGCTCATTACTTGAAAGTATCATGAAGGTCGGAAAAAAAATATATGTTGTGATTTCAGGAGACTGTAGTCTTTTGGCAGCCTAACAACGCCTTTCATTGAGTGAGTTATTCGCCAGTCTCTGCTTAAGGCTACATCAAGAGGAAACAAACCTTAGAGATAGAACGTAGAACTATTGTATTGTGTCAAGTTTCAAGAAGCTAGCCCAAACCGTGTTTGATTTAGAGTTCTAACTGCATCTGTCAATATAGGAGAAAACGCAGTGAAACCTAAAAATTCAAACTGTTCCTGCAAAGGAATGCTTCGACCTAGGAGAACGAAACTTGGGCATCCAAGTTTGACTGGTGTACTGCTCATTACTTGAAAGTATCATGAAGTTCGGAAGAAAAAATATATGTTGTGATTTCAGGAGACTGTAGTTTTTTGGCAGCCTAACAACGCCTTTCATTGAGTGAGTTATTCGCCAGTCTCTGCTTAATGCTACACCAAGAGGAAACAAACCTTAGAGATAGAACTTAGAACTATTGTATTGTGTCAAGTTTCAAGAAGCTAGCCCAAACCGTGTTTGATTTAGAGTTCTAACTGCATCTGTCAATATAGGAGAAAACGCAGTGAAACCTAAAAATTCAAACTGTTCCTGCAAACGAATGCTTCGACCTAGGAGAACGAAACTTGGGCATCCAAGTTTGACTGGTGTACTGCTCATTACTTGAAAGTATCATGAAGTTCGGAAGAAAAAATATATGTTGTGATTTCAGGAGACTGTAGTTTTTTGGCAGCCTAACAACGCCTTTCATTGAGTGAGTTATTCGCCAGTCTCTGCTTAATGCTACATCAAAAGGAAACAAACCTTAGAGATAGAACGTAGAACTATTGTATTGTGTCAAGTTTCAAGAAGCTAGCCCAAACCGTGTTTGATTTAGAGTTCTAACTGCATCTGTCAATATAGGAGAAAACGCAGTGAAACCTAAAAATTCAAACTGTTCCTGCAAACGAATGCTTCGACCTAGGGGAACGAAACTTGGGCATCCAAGTTTGACTGGTGTACTGCTCATTACTTGAAAGTATCATGAAGGTCGGAAGAAAAAATATATGTTGTGATTTCAGGAGACTGTAGTTTTTTGGCAGCCTAACAACGCCTTTCATTGAGTGAGTTATTCGCCAGTCTCTGCTTAAGGCTACATCAAGAGGAAACAAACCTTAGAGATAGAACGTAGAACTATTGTATTGTGTCAAGTTTCAAGAAGCTAGCACAAACCGTGTTTGATTTAGAGTTCTAACTGCATCTGTCAATATAGGAGAAAACGCAGTGAAACCTAAAAATTCAAACTGTTCCTGCAAACGAATGCTTCGACCTAGGAGAACGAAACTTGGGCATCCAAGTTTGACTGGTGTACTGCTCATTACTTGAAAGTATCATGAAGGTCGGAAGAAAAAATATATGTTGTGATTTCAGGAGACTGTAGTTTTTGGCAGCCTAACAACGCCTTTCATTGAGTGAGTTATTCGCCAGTCTCTGCTTAAGGCTACATCAAGAGGAAACAAACCTTAGAGATAGAACGTAGAACTATTGTATTGTGTCAAGTTTCAAGAAGCTAGCACAAACCGTGTTTGATTTAGAGTTCTAACTGCATCTGTCAATATAGGAGAAAACGCAGTGAAACCTAAAAATTCAAACTGTTCCTGCAAACGAATGCTTCGACCTAGGAGAACGAAACTTGGGCATCCAAGTTTGACTGGTGTACTGCTCATTACTTGAAAGTATCATGAAGGTCGGAAGAAAAAATATATGTTGTGATTTCAGGAGACTGTAGTTTTTTGGCAGCCTAACAACGCCTTTTATTGAGTGAGTTATTCGCCAGTGTCTGCTTAAGGCTACATCAAGAGGAAACAAACCTTAGAGATAGAACGTAGAACTATTGTATTGTGTCAAGTTTCAAGAAGCTAGCACAAACCGTGTTTGATTTAGAGTTCTAACTGCATCTGTCAATATAGGAGAAAACGCAGTGAAACCTAAAAATTCAAACTGTTCTTGCAAACGAATGCTTCGACCTAGGAGAACGAAACTTGGGCATCCAAGTTTGACTGGTGTACTGCTCATTACTTGAAAGTATCATGAAGTTCGGAAGAAAAAATATATGTTGTGATTTCAGGAGACTGTAGTTTTTTGGCAGCCTAACAACGCCTTTCATTGAGTGAGTTATTCGCCAGTCTCTGCTTAATGCTACACCAAGTGGAAACAAACCTTAGAGATAGAACTTAGAACTATTGTATTGTGTCAAGTTTCAAGAAGCTAGCCCAAACCGTGTTTGATTTAGAGTTCTAACTGCATCTGTCAATATAGGAGAAAACGCAGTGAAACCTAAAAATTCAAACTGTTCCTGCAAACGAATGCTTCGACCTAGGAGAACGAAACTTGGGCATCCAAGCTTGACTGGTGTACTGCTCATTACTTGAAAGTATCATGAAGGTCGGAAGAAAAAATATATGTTGTGATTTCAGGAGACTGTAGTTTTTTGGCAGCCTAACAACGCCTTTCATTGAGTGAGTTATTCGCCAGTGTCTGCTTAAGGCTACATCAAGAGGAAACAAACCTTAGAGATAGAACGTAGAACTATTGTATTGTGTCAAGTTTCAAGAAGCTAGCCCAAACCGTGTTTGATTTAGAGTTCTAACTGCATCTGTCAATATAGGAGAAAACGCAGTGAAACCTAAAAATTCAAACTGTTCCTGCAAACGAATGCTTCGACCTAGGAGAACGAAACTTGGGCATCCAAGTTTGACTGGTGTACTGCTCATTACTTGAAAGTATCATGAAGTTCGGAAGAAAAAATATATGTTGTGATTTCAGGAGACTGTAGTTTTTTGGCAGCCTAACAACGCCTTTCATTGAGTGAGATATTCGCCAGTCTCTGCTTAAGGCTACATCAAGAGGAAACAAACCTTAGAGATAGAATGTAGAACTATTGTATTGTGTCAAGTTTCAAGAAGCTAGCACAAACCGTGTTTGATTTAGAGTTCTAACTGCATCTGTCAATATAGGAGAAAACGCAGTGAAACCTAAAAATTCAAACTGTTCCTGCAAACGAATGCTTCGACCTAGGAGAACGAAACTTGGGCATCCAAGTTTGACTGGTGTACTGCTCATTACTTGAAAGTATCATGAAGGTCGGAAGAAAAAATATGTTGTGATTTCAGGAGACTGTAGTTTTTTGGCAGCCTAACAACGCCTTTCATTGAGTGAGTTATTCGCCAGTCTCTGCTTAAGGCTACATCAAGAGGAAACAAACCTTAGAGATAGAACGTAGAACTATTGTATTGTGTCAAGTTTCAAGAAGCTAGCACAAACCGTGTTTGATTTAGAGTTCTAACTGCATCTGTCAATATAGGAGAAAACGCAGTGAAACCTAAAAATTCAAACTGTTCCTGCAAACAAATGCTTCGACCTAGGAGAACGAAACTTGGGCATCCAAGTTTGACTGGTGTACTGCTCATTACTTGAAAGTATCATGAAGGTCGGAAGAAAAAATATATGTTGTGATTTCAGGAGACTGTAGTTTTTTGGCAGACTAACAACGCCTTTCATTGAGTGAGTTATTCGCCAGTCTCTGCTTAAGGCTACATCAAGAGGAAACAAACCTTAGAGATAGAACGTAGAACTATTGTATTGTGTCAAGTTTCAAGAAGCTAGCCCAAACCGTGTTTGATTTAGAGTTCTAACTGCATCTGTCAATATAGGAGAAAACGCAGTGAAACCTAAAAATTCAAACTGTTCCTGCAAACGAATGCTTCGACCTAGGAGAACGAAACTTGGGCATCCAAGTTTGACTGGTGTACTGCTCATTACTTGAAAGTATCATGAAGGTCGGAAGAAAAAATATATGTTGTGATTTCAGGAGACTGTAGTTTTTTGGCAGCCTAACAACGCCTTTCATTGAGTGAGTTATTCGCCAGTCTCTGCTTAAGGCTACATCAAGAGGAAACAAACCTTAGAGATAGAACGTAGAACTATTGTATTGTGTCAAGTTTCAAGAAGCTAGCACAAACCGTGTTTGATTTAGAGTTCTAACTGCATCTGTCAATATAGGAGAAAACGCAGTGAAACCTGAAAATTCAAACTGTTCCTGCAAACGAATGCTTTGACCTAGGAGAACGAAACTTGGGCATCCAAGTTTGACTGGTGTACTGCTCATTACTGAAAGTATCATGAAGGTCGGAAGAAAAAATATATGTTGTGATTTCAGGAGACTGTAGTTTTTTGGCAGCCTAACAACGCCTTTCATTGAGTGAGTTATTCGCCAGTCTCTGCTTAAGGCTACATCAAGAGGAAACAATCCTTAGAGATAGAACGTAGAACTATTGTATTGTGTCAAGTTTCAAGAAGCTAGCACAAACCGTGTTTGATTTAGAGTTCTAACTGCATCTGTCAATATAGGAGAAAACGCAGTGAAACCTAAAAATTCAAACTGTTCCTGCAAACGAATGCTTCGACCTAGGAGAACGAAACTTGGGCATCCAAGTTTGACTGGTGTACTGCTCATTACTTGAAAGTATCATGAAGTTCGGAAGAAAAAATATATGTTGTGATTTCAGGAGACTGTAGTTTTTTGGCAGCCTAACAACGCCTTTCATTGAGTGAGATATTCGCCAGTCTCTGCTTAAGGCTACCTCAAGAGGAAACAAACCTTAGAGATAGAACGTAGAACTATTGTATTGTGTCAAGTTTCAAGAAGCTAGCACAAACCGTGTTTGATTTAGAGTTCTAACTGCATCTGTCAATATAGGAGAAAACGCAGTGAAACCTAAAAATTCAAACTGTTCCTGCAAACGAATGCTTCGACCTAGGAGAACGAAACTTGGGCATCCAAGTTTGACTGGTGTACTGCTCATTACTTGAAAGTATCATGAAGGTCGGAAGAAAAAATATGTTGTGATTTCAGGAGACTGTAGTTTTTTGGCAGCCTAACAACGCCTTTCATTGAGTGAGTTATTCGCCAGTCTCTGCTTAAGGCTACATCAAGAGGAAACAAACCTTAGAGATAGAACGTAGAACTCTTGTATTGTGTCAAGTTTCAAGAAGCTAGCACAAACCGTGTTTGATTTAGAGTTCTAACTGCATCTGTCAATATAGGAGAAAACGCAGTGAAACCTAAAAATTCAAACTGTTCCTGCAAACAAATGCTTCGACCTAGGAGAACGAAACTTGGGCATCCAAGTTTGACTGGTGTACTGCTCATTACTTGAAAGTATCATGAAGGTCGGAAGAAAAAATATATGTTGTGATTTCAGGAGACTGTAGTTTTTTGGCAGACTAACAACGCCTTTCATTGAGTGAGTTATTCGCCAGTCTCTGCTTAAGGCTACATCAAGAGGAAACAAACCTTAGAGATAGAACGTAGAACTATTGTATTGTGTCAAGTTTCAAGAAGCTAGCCCAAACCGTGTTTGATTTAGAGTTCTAACTGCATCTGTCAATATAGGAGAAAACGCAGTGAAACCTAAAAATTCAAACTGTTCCTGCAAACGAATGCTTCGACCTAGGAGAACGAAACTTGGGCATCCAAGTTTGACTGGTGTACTGCTCATTACTTGAAAGTATCATGAAGGTCGGAAGAAAAAATATATGTTGTGATTTCAGGAGACTGTAGTTTTTTGGCAGCCTAACAACGCCTTTCATTGAGTGAGTTATTCGCCAGTCTCTGCTTAAGGCTACATCAAGAGGAAACAAACCTTAGAGATAGAACGTAGAACTATTGTATTGTGTCAAGTTTCAAGAAGCTAGCACAAACCGTGTTTGATTTAGAGTTCTAACTGCATCTGTCAATATAGGAGAAAACGCAGTGAAACCTGAAAATTCAAACTGTTCCTGCAAACGAATGCTTTGACCTAGGAGAACGAAACTTGGCCATCCAAGTTTGACTGGTGTACTGCTCATTACTGAAAGTATCATGAAGGTCGGAAGAAAAAATATATGTTGTGATTTCAGGAGACTGTAGTTTTTTGGCAGCCTAACAACGCCTTTCATTGAGTGAGTTATTCGCCAGTCTCTGCTTAAGGCTACATCAAGAGGAAACAATCCTTAGAGATAGAACGTAGAACTATTGTATTGTGTCAAGTTTCAAGAAGCTAGCACAAACCGTGTTTGATTTAGAGTTCTAACTGCATCTGTCAATATAGGAGAAAACGCAGTGAAACCTAAAAATTCAAACTGTTCCTGCAAACGAATGCTTCGACCTAGGAGAACGAAACTTGGGCATCCAAGTTTGACTGGTGTACTGCTCATTACTTGAAAGTATCATGAAGTTCGGAAGAAAAAATATATGTTGTGATTTCAGGAGACTGTAGTTTTTTGGCAGCCTAACAACGCCTTTTATTGAGTGAGTTATTCGCCAGTCTCTGCTTAAGGCTACATCAAGAGGAAACAAACCTTAGAGATAGAACGTAGAACTATTGTATTGTGTCAAGTTTCAAGAAGCTAGCCCAAACCGTGTTTGATTTAGAGTTCTAACTGCATCTGTCAATATAGGAGAAAACGCAGTGAAACCTAAAAAATTCAAACTGTTCCTGCAAACGAATGCTTCGACCTAGGAGAACGAAACTTGGGCATCCAAGTTTGACTGGTGTACTGCTCATTACTTGAAAGTATCATGAAGGTCGGAAGAAAAAATATATGTTGTGATTTCAGGAGACTGTAGTTTTTTGGCAGCCTAACAACGCCTTTCATTGAGTGAGTTATTCGCCAGTCTCTGCTTAAGGCTACATCAAGAGGAAACAAACCTTAGAGATAGAACGTAGAACTATTGTATTGTGTCAAGTTTCAAGAAGCTAGCCCAAACCGTGTTTGATTTAGAGTTCTAACTGCATCTGTCAATATAGGAGAAAACGCAGTGAAACCTAAAAATTCAAACTGTTCCTGCAAACGAATGCTTCGACCTAGGAGAACGAAACTTGGGCGTCCAAGTTTGACTGGTGTACTGCTCATTACTTGAAAGTATCATGTAGGTCGGAAGAAAAAATATATGTTGTGATTTCAGGAGACTGTAGTTTTTTGGCAGCCTAACAACGCCTTTCATTGAGTGAGTTATTCGCCAGTCTCTGCTTAAGGCTACATCAAGAGGAAACAAACCTTAGAGATAGAACGTAGAACTATAGTATTGTGTCAAGTTTCAAGAAGCTAGCCCAAACCGTGTTTGATTTAGAGTTCTAACTGCATCTGTCAATATAGGAGAAAACGCAGTGAAACCTAAAAATTCAAACTGTTCCTGCAAACGAATGCTTCGACCTAGGAGAACGAAACTTGGGCATCCAAGTTTGACTGGTGTACTGCTCATTACTTGAAAGTATCATGAAGGTCGGAAAAAAAATATATGTTGTGATTTCAGGAGACTGTAGTTTTTTGATAGCCTAACAACGCCTTTCATTGAGTGAGTTATTCGCCAGTCTCTGCTTAAGGCTACATCAAGAGGAAACAAACCTTAGAGATAGAACGTAGAACTATTGTATTGTGTCAAGTTTCAAGAAGCTAGCACAAACCGTGTTTGATTTAGAGTTCTAACTGCATCTGTCAATATAGGAGAAAACGCAGTGAAACCTAAAAATTCAAACTGTTCCTGCAAAGGAATGCTTCGACCTAGGAGAACGAAACTTGGGCATCCAAGTTTGACTGGTGTACTGCTCATTACTTGAAAGTATCATGAAGTTCGGAAGAAAAAATATATGTTGTGATTTCAGGAGACTGTAGTTTTTTGGCAGCCTAACAACGCCTTTCATTGAGTGAGTTATTCGCCAGTCTCTGCTTAATGCTACACCAAGAGGAAACAAACCTTAGAGATAGAACTTAGAACTATTGTATTGTGTCAAGTTTCAAGAAGCTAGCCCAAACCGTGTTTGATTTAGAGTTCTAACTGCATCTGTCAATATAGGAGAAAACGCAGTGAAACCTAAAAATTCAAACTGTTCCTGCAAACGAATGCTTCGACCTAGGAGAACGAAACTTGGGCATCCAAGTTTGACTGGTGTACTGCTCATTACTTGAAAGTATCATGAAGGTCGGAAGAAAAAATATATGTTGTGATTTCAGGAGACTGTAGTTTTTTGGCAGCCTAACAACGCCTTTCATTGAGTGAGTTATTCGCCAGTCTCTGCTTATGGCTACATCAAGAGGAAACAAACCTTAGAGATAGAACATAGAACTATTGTATTGTGTCAAGTTTCAAGAAGCTAGCCCAAACCGTGTTTGATTTAGAGTTCTAACTGCATCTGTCAATATAGGAGAAAACGCAGTGAAACCTAAAAATTCAAACTGTTCCTGCAAACGAATGCTTCGACCTAGGAGAACGAAACTTGGGCATCCAAGTTTGACTGGTGTACTGCTCATTACTTGAAAGTATCATGAAGTTCGGAAGAAAAAATATATGTTGTGATTTCAGGAGACTGTAGTTTTTTGGCATCCTAACAACGCCTTTCATTGAGTGAGATATTCGCCAGTCTCTGCTTAAGGCTACATCAAGAGGAAACAAACCTTAGAGATAGAACGTAGAACTATTGTATTGTGTCAAGTTTCAAGAAGCTAGCCCAAACCGTGTTTGATTTAGAGTTCTAACTGCATCTGTCAATATAGGAAAAAACGCAGTGAAACCTAATAATTCAAACTGTTCCTGCAAACGAATGCTTCGACCTAGGAGAACGAAACTTGGGCATCCAAGTTTGACTGGTGTACTGCTCATTACTTGAAAGTATCATGAAGGTCGGAAGAAAAAATACATGTTGTGATTTCAGGAGACTGTAGTTTTTTGGCAGCCTAACAACGCCTTTCATTGAGTGAGTTATTCGCCAGTCTCTGCTTAAGGCTACATCAAGAGGAAACAAACCTTAGAGATAGAACGTAGAACTATTGTATTGTGTCAAGTTTCAAGAAGCTAGCACAAACCGTGTTTGATTTAGAGTTCTAACTGCATCTGTCAATATAGGAGAAAACGCAGTGAAACCTAAAAATTCAAACTGTTCCTGCAAACGAATGCTTTGACCTAGGAGAACGAAACTTGGGCATCCAAGTTTGACTGGTGTACTGCTCATTACTGAAAGTATCATGAAGGTCGGAAGAAAAAATATATGTTGTGATTTCAGGAGACTGTAGTTTTTTGGCAGCCTAACAATGCCTTTCATTGAGTGAGTTATTCGCCAGTCTCTGCTTAAGGCTACATCAAGAGGAAACAAACCTTAGAGATAGAACGTAGAACTATTGTATTGTGTCAAGTTTCAAGAAGCTAGCCCAAACCGTGTTTGATTTAGAGTTCTAACTGCATCTGTCAATATAGGAGAAAACGCAGTGAAACCTAAAAATTCAAACTGTTCCTGCAAACGAATGCTTCGACCTAGGAGAACGAAACTTGGGCATACAAGTTTGACTGGTGTACTGCTCATTACTTGAAAGTATCATGAAGGTCGGAAGAAAAAATATATGTTGTGATTTCAGGAGACTGTAGTTTTTTGGCAGCCTAACAACGCCTTTTATTGAGTGAGTTATTCGCCAGTGTCTGCTTAAGGCTACATCAAGAGGAAACAAACCTTAGAGATAGAACGTAGAACTATTGTATTGTGTCAAGTTTCAAGAAGCTAGCACAAACCGTGTTTGATTTAGAGTTCTAACTGCATCTGTCAATATAGGAGAAAACGCAGTGAAACCTAAAAATTCAAACTGTTCCTGCAAAGGAATGCTTCGACCTAGGAGAACGAAACTTGGGCATCCAAGTTTGACTGGTGTACTGCTCATTACTTGAAAGTATCATGAAGTTCGGAAGAAAAAATATATGTTGTGATTTCAGGAGACTGTAGTTTTTTGGCAGCCTAACAACGCCTTTCATTGAGTGAGTTATTCGCCAGTCTCTGCTTAATGCTACACCAAGAGGAAACAAACCTTAGAGATAGAACGTAGAACTATTGTATTGTGTCAAGTTTCAAGAAGCTAGCCCAAACCGTGTTTGATTTAGAGTTCTAACTGCATCTGTCAATATAGGAGAAAACGCAGTGAAACCTAAAAATTCAAACTGTTCCTGCAAACGAATGCTTCGACCTAGGAGAACGAAACTTGGGCATCCAAGCTTGACTGGTGTACTGCTCATTACTTGAAAGTATCATGAAGGTCGGAAGAAAAAATATATGTTGTGATTTCAGGAGACTGTAGTTTTTTGGCAGCCTAACAACGCCTTTCATTGAGTGAGTTATTCGCCAGTCTCTGCTTAAGGCTACATCAAGAGGAAACAAACCTTAGAGATAGAACGTAGAACTATTGTATTGTGTCAAGTTTCAAGAAGCTAGCACAAACCGTGTTTGATTTAGAGTTCTAACTGCATCTGTCAATATAGGAGAAAACGCAGTGAAACCTAAAAATTCAAACTGTTCCTGCAAACGAATGCTTCGACCTAGGAGAACGAAACTTGGGCATCCAAGTTTGACTGGTGTACTGCTCATTACTTGAAAGTATCATGAAGGTCGGAAGAAAAAATATATGTTGTGATTTCAGGAGACTGTAGTTTTTTGGCAGCCTAACAACGCCTTTCATTGAGTGAGTTATTCGCCAGTCTCTGCTTAAGGCTACATCAAGAGGAAACAAACCTTAGAGATAGAACGTAGAACTATTGTATTGTGTCAAGTTTCAAGAAGCTAGCACAAACCGTGTTTGATTTAGAGTTCTAACTGCATCTGTCAATATAGCAGAAAACGCAGTGAAACCTGAAAATTCAAACTGTTCCTGCAAACGAATGCTTTGACCTAGGAGAACGAAACTTGGGCATCCAAGTTTGACTGGTGTACTGCTCATTACTGAAAGTATCATGAAGGTCGGAAGAAAAAATATATGTTGTGATTTCAGGAGACTGTAGATTTTTGGCAGCCTAACAACGCCTTTTATTGAGTGAGTTATTCGCCAGTGTCTGCTTAAGGCTACATCAAGAGGAAACAAACCTTAGAGATAGAACGTAGAACTATTGTATTGTGTCAAGTTTCAAGAAGCTAGCCCAAACCGTGTTTGATTTAGAGTTCTAACTGCATCTGTCAATATAGGAGAAAACGCAGTGAAACCTAAAAAATTCAAACTGTTCCTGCAAACGAATGCTTCGACCTAGGAGAACGAAACTTGGGCATCCAAGTTTGACTGGTGTACTGCTCATTACTTGAAAGTATCATGAAGGTCGGAAGAAAAAATATATGTTGTGATTTCAGGAGACTGTAGTTTTTTGGCAGCCTAACAACGCCTTTCATTGAGTGAGTTATTCGCCAGTCTCTGCTTAAGGCTACATCAAGAGGAAACAAACCTTAGAGATAGAACGTAGAACTATTGTATTGTGTCAAGTTTCAAGAAGCTAGCCCAAACCGTGTTTGATTTAGAGTTCTAACTGCATCTGTCAATATAGGAGAAAATGCAGTGAAACCTAAAAATTCAAACTGTTCCTGCAAACGAATGCTTCGACCTAGGAGAACGAAACTTGGGCGTCCAAGTTTGACTGGTGTACTGCTCATTACTTGAAAGTATCATGTAGGTCGGAAGAAAAAATATATGTTGTGATTTCAGGAGACTGTAGTTTTTTGGCAGCCTAACAACGCCTTTCATTGAGTGAGTTATTCGCCAGTCTCTGCTTAAGGCTACATCAAGAGGAAACAAACCTTAGAGATAGAACGTAGAACTATTGTATTGTGTCAAGTTTCAAGAAGCTAGCACAAACCGTGTTTGATTTAGAGTTCTAACTGCATCTGTCAATATAGGAGAAAACGCAGTGAAACCTAAAAATTCAAACTGTTCCTGCAAACGAATGCTTCGACCTAGGAGAACGAAACTTGGGCATCCAAGTTTGACTGGTGTACTGCTCATTACTTGAAAGTATCATGAAGGTCGGAAGAAAAAATATATGTTGTGATTTCAGGAGACTGTAGTTTTTTGGCAGCCTAACAACGCCTTTCATTGAGTGAGTTATTCGCCAGTCTCTGCTTAAGGCTACATCAAGAGGAAACAAACCTTAGAGATAGAACGTAGAACTATTGTATTGTGTCAAGTTTCAAGAAGCTAGCACAAACCGTGTTTGATTTAGAGTTCTAACTGCATCTGTCAATATAGCAGAAAACGCAGTGAAACCTGAAAATTCAAACTGTTCCTGCAAACGAATGCTTTGACCTAGGAGAACGAAACTTGGGCATCCAAGTTTGACTGGTGTACTGCTCATTACTGAAAGTATCATGAAGGTCGGAAGAAAAAATATATGTTGTGATTTCAGGAGACTGTAGTTTTTTGGCAGCCTAACAACGCCTTTTATTGAGTGAGTTATTCGCCAGTGTCTGCTTAAGGCTACATCAAGAGGAAACAAACCTTAGAGATAGAACGTAGAACTATTGTATTGTGTCAAGTTTCAAGAAGCTAGCCCAAACCGTGTTTGATTTAGAGTTCTAACTGCATCTGTCAATATAGGAGAAAACGCAGTGAAACCTAAAAAATTCAAACTGTTCCTGCAAACGAATGCTTCGACCTAGGAGAACGAAACTTGGGCATCCAAGTTTGACTGGTGTACTGCTCATTACTTGAAAGTATCATGAAGGTCGGAAGAAAAAATATATGTTGTGATTTCAGGAGACTGTAGTTTTTTGGCAGCCTAACAACGCCTTTCATTGAGTGAGTTATTCGCCAGTCTCTGCTTAAGGCTACATCAAGAGGAAACAAACCTTAGAGATAGAACGTAGAACTATTGTATTGTGTCAAGTTTCAAGAAGCTAGCCCAAACCGTGTTTGATTTAGAGTTCTAACTGCATCTGTCAATATAGGAGAAAATGCAGTGAAACCTAAAAATTCAAACTGTTCCTGCAAACGAATGCTTCGACCTAGGAGAACGAAACTTGGGCGTCCAAGTTTGACTGGTGTACTGCTCATTACTTGAAAGTATCATGTAGGTCGGAAGAAAAAATATATGTTGTGATTTCAGGAGACTGTAGTTTTTTGGCAGCCTAACAACGCCTTTCATTGAGTGAGTTATTCGCCAGTCTCTGCTTAAGGCTACATCAAGAGGAAACAAACCTTAGAGATAGAACGTAGAACTATTGTATTGTGTCAAGTTTCAAGAAGCTAGCCCAAACCGTGTTTGATTTAGAGTTCTAACTGCATCTGTCAATATAGGAGAAAACGCAGTGAAACCTAAAAATTCAAACTGTTCCTGCAAAGGAATGCTTCGACCTAGGAGAACGAAACTTGGGCATCCAAGTTTGACTGTTGTACTGCTCATTACTTGAAAGTATCATGAAGGTCGGAAAAAAAATATATGTTGTGATTTCAGGAGACTGTAGTTTTTTGGCAGCCTAACAACGCCTTTCATTGAGTGAGTTATTCACCAGTCTCTGCTTAAGGCTAAATCAAGAGGAAACAAACCTTAGAGATAGAACGTAGAACTATTGTATTGTGTCAAGTTTCAAGAAGCTAGCACAAACCGTGTTTGATTTAGAGTTCTAACTGCATCTGTCAATATAGCAGAAAACGCAGTGAAACCTGAAAATTCAAACTGTTCCTGCAAAGGAATGCTTCGACCTAGGAGAACGAAGCTTGGGCATCCAAGTTTGACTGGTGTACTGCTCATTACTTGAAAGTATCATGAAGTTCGGAAGAAAAAATATATGTTGTGATTTCAGGAGACTGTAGTTTTTTGGCAGCCTAACAACGCCTTTCATTGAGTGAGTTATTCGCCAGTCTCTGCTTAATGCTACACCAAGAGGAAACAAACCTTAGAGATAGAACTTAGAACTATTGTATTGTGTCAAGTTTCAAGAAGCTAGCCCAAACCGTGTTTGATTTAGAGTTCTAACTGCATCTGTCAATATAGGAGAAAACGCAGTGAAACCTAAAAATTCAAACTGTTCCTGCAAACGAATGCTTCGACCTAGGAGAACGAAACTTGGGCATCCAAGTTTGACTGGTGTACTGCTCATTACTTGAAAGTATCATGAAGTTCGGAAGAAAAAATATATTATGTGATTTCAGGAGACTGTAGTTTTTTGGCAGCCTAACAACGCCTTTCATTGAGTGAGTTATTCGCCAGTCTCTGCTTAAGGCTACATCAAGAGGAAATAAACCTTAGAGATAGAACGTAGAACTATTGTATTGTGTCAAGTTTCAAGAAGCTAGCCCAAACCGTGTTTGATTTAGAGTTCTAACTGCATCTGTCAATATAGGAGAAAACGCAGTGAAACCTAAAAATTCAAACTGTTCCTGCAAACGAATGCTTCGACCTAGGAGAACGAAACTTGGGCATCCAAGTTTGACTGGTGTACTGCTCATTACTTGAAAGTATCATGAAGTTCGGAAGAAAAAATATATGTTGTGATTTCAGGAGACTGTAGTTTTTTGGCAGCCTAACAACGCCTTTCATTGAGTGAGATATTCGCCAGTCTCTGCTTAAGGCTACATCAAGAGGAAACAAACCTTAGAGATAGAACGTAGAACTATTGTATTGTGTCAAGTTTCAAGAAGCTAGCACAAACCGTGTTTGATTTAGAGTTCTAACTGCATCTGTCAATATAGGAGAAAACGCAGTGAAACCTAAAAATTCAAACTGTTCCTGCAAACGAATGCTTCGACCTAGGAGAACGAAACTTGGGCATCCAAGTTTGACTGGTGTACTGCTCATTACTTGAAAGTATCATGAAGGTCGGAAGAAAAAATATGTTGTGATTTCAGGAGACTGTAGTTTTTTGGCAGCCTAACAACGCCTTTCATTGAGTGAGTTATTCGCCAGTCTCTGCTTAAGGCTACATCAAGAGGAAACAAACCTTAGAGATAGAACGTAGAACTATTGTATTGTGTCAAGTTTCAAGAAGCTAGCACAAACCGTGTTTGATTTAGAGTTCTAACTGCATCTGTCAATATAGGAGAAAACGCAGTGAAACCTAAAAATTCAAACTGTTCCTGCAAACAAATGCTTCGACCTAGGAGAACGAAACTTGGGCATCCAAGTTTGACTGGTGTACTGCTCATTACTTGAAAGTATCATGAAGGTCGGAAGAAAAAATATATGTTGTGATTTCAGGAGACTGTAGTTTTTTGGCAGACTAACAACGCCTTTCATTGAGTGAGTTATTCGCCAGTCTCTGCTTAAGGCTACATCAAGAGGAAACAAACCTTAGAGATAGAACGTAGAACTATTGTATTGTGTCAAGTTTCAAGAAGCTAGCACAAACCGTGTTTGATTTAGAGTTCTAACTGCATCTGTCAATATAGGAGAAAACGCAGTGAAACCTAAAAATTCAAACTGTTCCTGCAAACGAATGCTTCGACCTAGGAGAACGAAACTTGGGCATCCAAGTTTGACTGGTGTACTGCTCATTACTGAAAGTATCATGAAGGTCGGAAGAAAAAATATATGTTGTGATTTCAGGAGACTGTAGTTTTTTGGCAGCCTAACAACGCCTTTCATTGAGTGAGTTATTCGCCAGTCTCTGCTTAAGGCTACATCAAGAGGAAACAAACCTTAGAGATAGAACGTAGAACTATTGTATTGTGTCAAGTTTCAAGAAGCTAGCCCAAACCGTGTTTGATTTAGAGTTCTAACTGCATCTGTCAATATAGGAGAAAACGCAGTGAAACCTAAAAATTCAAACTGTTCCTGCAAACGAATGCTTCGACCTAGGAGAACGAAACTTGGGCATCCAAGTTTGACTGGTGTACTGCTCATTACTTGAAAGTATCATGAAGGTCGGAAGAAAAAATATATGTTGTGATTTCAGGAGACTGTATTTTTTTGGCAGCCTAACAACGCCTTTCATTGAGTGAGTTATTCGCCAGTCTCTGCTTAAGGCTACATCAAGAGGAAACAAACCTTAGAGATAGAACGTAGAACTATTGTATTGTGTGAAGTTTCAAGAAGCTAGCACAAACCGTGTTTGATTTAGAGTTCTAACTGCATCTGTCAATATAGGAGAAAACGCAGTGAAACCTAAAAATTCAAACTGTTCCTGCAAACGAATGCTTTGACCTAGGAGAACGAAACTTTGGCATCCAAGTTTTACTGGTGTACTGCTCATTACTGAAAGTATCATGAAGGTCGGAAGAAAAAATATATGTTGTGATTTCAGGAGACTGTAGTTTTTTGGCAGCCTAACAACGCCTTTCATTGAGTGAGTTATTCGCCAGTCTCTGCTTAAGGCTACATCAAGAGGAAACAATCCTTAGAGATAGAACGTAGAACTATTGTATTGTGTCAAGTTTCAAGAAGCTAGCACAAACCGTGTTTGATTTAGAGTTCTAACTGCATCTGTCAATATAGGAGAAAACGCAGTGAAACCTAAAAATTCAAACTGTTCCTGCAAACGAATGCTTCGACCTAGGAGAACGAAACTTGGGCATCCAAGTTTGACTGGTGTACTGCTCATTACTTGAAAGTATCATGAAGGTCGGAAGAAAAAATGTATGTTGTGATTTCAGGAGACTGTAGATTTTGGCATCCTAACAACGCCTTTTATTGAGTGAGTTATTCGCCAGTGTCTGCTTAAGGCTACATCAAGAGGAAACAAACCTTAGAGATAGAACGTAGAACTATTGTATTGTGTCAATTTTCAAGAAGCTACCCCAAACCGTGTTTGATTTAGAGTTCTAACTGCATCTGTCAATATAGGAGAAAACGCAGTGAAACCTAAAAAATTCAAACTGTTCCTGCAAACGAATGCTTCGACCTAGGAGAACGAAACTTGGGCATCCAAGTTTGACTGGTGTACTGCTCATTACTTGAAAGTATCATGAAGGTCGGAAGAAAAAATATATGTTGTGATTTCAGGAGACTGTAGTTTTTTGGCAGCCTAACAACGCCTTTCATTGAGTGAGTTATTCGCCAGTCTCTGCTTAAGGCTACATCAAGAGGAAACAAACCTTAGAGATAGAACGTAGAACTATTGTATTGTGTCAAGTTTCAAGAAGCTAGCACAAACCGTGTTTGATATAGAGTTCTAACTGCATCTGTCAATATAGGAGAAAACGCAGTGAAACCTAAAAATTCAAACTGTTCCTGCAAACGAATGCTTCGACCTAGGAGAACGAAACTTGGGCGTCCAAGTTTGACTGGTGTACTGCTCATTACTTGAAAGTATCACGTAGGTCGGAAGAAAAAATATATGTTGTGATTTCAGGAGACTGTAGTTTTTTGGCAGCCTAACAACGCCTTTCATTGAGTGAGTTATTCGCCAGTCTCTGCTTAAGGCTACATCAAGAGGAAACAAACCTTAGAGATAGAACGTAGAACTATTGTATTGTGTCAAGTTTCAAGAAGTTAGCCCAAACCGTGTTTGATTTAGAGTTCTAACTGCATCTGTCAATATAGGAGAAAACGCAGTGAAACCTAAAAATTCAAACTGTTCCTGCAAAGGAATGCTTCGACCTAGGAGAACGAAACTTTGGCATCCAAGTTCGACTGGTGTACTGCTGATTACTTGAAAGTATCATGAAGGTCGGAAAAAAAATATATGTTGTGATTTCAGGAGACTGTAGTTTTTTGGCAGCCTAACAACGCCTTTCATTGAGTGAGTTATTCGCCAGTCTCTGCTTTAGGCTACATCAAGAGGAAACAAACCTTAGAGATAGAATGTAGAACTATTGTATTGTGTCAAGTTTCAAGAAGCTAGCACAAACCGTGTTTGATTTAGAGGTCTAACTGCATCTGTCAATATAGGAGAAAACGCAGTGAAACCTAAAAATTCAAACTGTTCCTGCAAAGGAATGCTTCGACCTAGGAGAACGAAACTTGGGCATCCAAGTTTGACTGGTGTACTGCTCATTACTTGAAAGTATCATGAAGTTCGGAAGAAAAAATATATGTTGTGATTTCAGGAGACTGTAGTTTTTTGGCAGCCTAACAACGCCTTTCATTGAGTGAGTTATTCGCCAGTCTCTGCTTAATGCTACACCAAGAGGAAACAAACCTTAGAGATAGAACTTAGAACTATTGTATTGTGTCAAGTTTCAAGAAGCTAGCCCAAACCGTGTTTGATTTAGAGTTCTAACTGCATCTGTCAATATAGGAGAAAACGCAGTGAAACCTAAAAATTCAAACTGTTCCTGCAAACGAATGCTTCGACCTAGGAGAACGAAACTTGGGCATCCAAGTTTGACTGGTGTACTGCTCATTACTTGAAAGTATCATGAAGGTCGGAAGAAAAAATATATGTTGTGATTTCAGGAGACTGTAGTTTTTTGGCAGCCTAACAACGCCTTTCATTGAGTGAGTTATTCGCCAGTCTCTGCTTAAGGCTACATCAAGAGGAAACAAACCTTAGAGATAGAACTTAGAACTATTGTATTGTGTCAAGTTTCAAGAAGCTAGCCCAAACCGTGTTTGATTTAGAGTTCTAACTGCATCTGTCAATATAGGAGAAAACGCAGTGAAACCTAAAAATTCAAACTGTTCCTGCAAACGAATGCTTCGACCTAGGAGAACGAAACTTGGGTATCCAAGTTTGACTGGTGTACTGCTCATTACTTGAAAGTATCATGAAGGTCGGAAGAAAAAATATATGTTGTGATTTCAGGAGACTGTAGTTTTTTGGCAGCCTAACAACGCCTTTCATTGAGTGAGTTATTCGCCAGTCTCTGCTTAAGGCTACATCAAGAGGAAACAAACCTTAGAGATAGAACGTAGAACTATTGTATTGTGTCAAGTTTCAAGAAGCTACCCCAAACCGTGTTTGATTTAGAGTTCTAACTGCATCTGTCAATATAGGAGAAAACGCAGTGAAACCTAAAAATTCAAACTGTTCCTGCAAACGAATGCTTCGACCTAGGAGAACGAAACTTGGGCATCCAAGTTTGACTGGTGTACTGCTCATTACTTGAAAGTATCATGAAGGTCGGAAAAAAAATATATGTTGTGATTTCAGGAGACTGTAGTTTTTTGGCAGCCTAACAACGCCTTTCATTTAGTGAGTTATTCGCCAGTCTCTGCTTAAGGCTACATCAAGAGGAAACAAACCTTAGAGATAGAACGTAGAACTATTGTATTGTGTCAAGTTTCAAGAAGCTAGCCCAAACCGTGTTTGATTTAGAGTTCTAACTGCATCTGTCAATATAGGAGAAAACGCAGTGAAACCTAAAAATTCAAACTGTTCCTGCAAAGGAATGCTTCGACCTAGGAGAACGAAACTTGGGCATCCAAGTTTGACTGGTGTACTGCTCATTACTTGAAAGTATCATGAAGGTCGGAAAAAAAATATATGTTGTGATTTCAGGAGACTGTAGTTTTTTGGCAGCCTAACAACGCCTTTCATTGAGTGAGTTATTCGCCAGTCTCTGCTTTAGGCTACATCAAGAGGAAACAAACCTTAGAGATAGAATGTAGAACTATTGTATTGTGTCAAGTTTCAAGAAGCTAGCACAAACCGTGTTTGATTTAGAGTTCTAACTGCATCTGTCAATATAGGAGAAAATGCAGTGAAACCTAAAAATTCAAACTGTTCCTGCAAAGGAATGCTTCGACCTAGGAGAACGAAACTTGGGCATCCAAGTTTGACTGGTGTACTGCTCATTACTTGAAAGTATCATGAAGTTCGGAAGAAAAAATATATGTTGTGATTTCAGGAGACTGTAGTTTTTTGGCAGCCTAACAACGCCTTTCATTGAGTGAGTTATTCGCCAGTCTCTGCTTAATGCTACACCAAGAGGAAACAAACCTTAGAGTTAGAACTTAGAACTATTGTATTGTGTCAAGTTTTAAGAAGCTAGCCCAAACCGTGTTTGATTTAGAGTTCTAACTGCATCTGTCAATATAGGAGAAAACGCAGTGAAACCTAAAAATTCAAACTGTTCCTGCAAACGAATGCTTCGACCTAGGAGAACGAAACTTGGGCATCCAAGTTTGACTGGTGTACTGCTCATTACTTGAAAGTATCATGAAGGTCGGAAGAAAAAATATATGTTGTGATTTCAGGAGACTGTAGTTTTTTGGCAGCCTAACAACGCCTTTCATTGAGTGAGTTATTCGCCAGTCTCTGCTTAAGGCTACATCAAGAGGAAACAAACCTTAGAGATAGAACGTAGAACTATTGTATTGTGTCAAGTTTCAAGAAGCTAGCACAAACCGTGTTTGATTTAGAGTTCTAAATGCATCTGTCAATATAGGAGAAAACGCAGTGAAACCTAAAAATTCAAACTGTTCCTGCAAACGAATGCTTTGACCTAGGAGAACGAAACTTGGGCATCCAAGTTTGACTGGTGTACTGCTCATTACTGAAAGTATCATGAAGGTCGGAAGAAAAAATATATGTTGTGATTTCAGGAGACTGTAGTTTTTTGGCAGCCTAACAACGCCTTTCATTGAGTGAGTTATTCGCCAGTCTCTGCTTAAGGCTACATCAAGAGGAAACAAACCTTAGAGATAGAACGTAGAACTATTGTATTGTATCAAGTTTCAAGAAGCTACCCCAAACCGTGTTTGATTTAGAGTTCTAACTGCATCTGTCAATATAGGAGAAAACGCAGTGAAACCTAAAAAATTCAAACTGTTCCTGCAAACGAATGCTTCGACCTAGGAGAACGAAACTTGGGCATCCAAGTTTGACTGGTGTACTGCTCATTACTTGAAAGTATCATGAAGGTCGGAAGAAAAAATATATGTTGTGATTTCAGGAGACTGTAGATTTTGGCATCCTAACAACGCCTTTTATTGAGTGAGTTATTCGCCAGTGTCTGCTTAAGGCTACATCAAGAGGAAACAAACCTTAGAGATAGAACGTAGAACTATTGTATTGTGTCAAGTTTCAAGAAGCTACCCCAAACCGTGTTTGATTTAGAGTTCTAACTGCATCTGTCAATATAGGAGAAAACGCAGTGAAACCTAAAAAATTCAAACTGTTCCTGCAAAGGAATGCTTCGACCTAGGAGAACGAAACTTGGGCATCCAAGTTTGACTGGTGTACTGCTCATTACTTGAAAGTATCATGAAGGTCGGAAGAAAAAATATATGTTGTGATTTCAGGAGACTGTAGTTTTTTGGCAGCCTAACAACGCCTTTCATTGAGTGAGTTATTCGCCAGTCTCTGCTTAAGGCTACATCAAGAGGAAACAAACCTTAAAGATAGAACGTAGAAACTATTGTATTGTGTCAAGTTTCAAGAAGCTAGCCCAAACCGTGTTTGATTTAGAGTTCTAACTGCATCTGTCAATATAGGAGAAAACGCAGTGAAACCTAAAAATTCAAACTGTTCCTGCAAAGGAATGCTTCGACCTAGGAGAACGAAACTTGGGCATCCAAGTTTGACTGGTGTACTGCTCATTACTTGAAAGTATCATGAAGGTCGGAAAAAAAATATATGTTGTGATTTCAGGAGACTGTAGTTTTTTGGCAGCCTAACAACGCCTTTCATTGAGTGAGTTATTCGCCAGTCTCTGCTTTAGGCTACATCAAGAGGAAACAAACCTTAGAGATAGAATGTAGAACTATTGTATTGTGTCAAGTTTCAAGAAGCTAGCACAAACCGTGTTTGATTTAGAGTTCTAACTGCATCTGTCAATATAGGAGAAAACGCAGTGAAACCTAAAAATTCAAACTGTTCCTGCAAAGGAATGCTTCGACCTAGGAGAACGAAACTTGGGCATCCAAGTTTGACTGGTGTACTGCTCATTACTTGAAAGTATCATGAAGTTCGGAAGAAAAAATATATGTTGTGATTTCAGGAGACTGTAGTTTTTTGGCAGCCTAACAACGCCTTTCATTGAGTGAGTTATTCGCCAGTCTCTGCTTAATGCTACACCAAGAGGAAACAAACCTTAGAGATAGAACTTAGAACTATTGTATTGTGTCAAGTTTCAAGAAGCTAGCCCAAACCGTGTTTGATTTAGAGTTCTAACTGCATCTGTCAATATAGGAGAAAACGCAGTGAAACCTAAAAATTCAAACTGTTCCTGCAAACGAATGCTTCGACCTAGGAGAACGAAACTTGGGCATCCAAGTTTGACTGGTGTACTGCTCATTACTTGAAAGTATCATGAAGGTCGGAAGAAAAAATATATGTTGTGATTTCAGGAGACTGTAGTTTTTTTGGCAGCCTAACAACGCCTTTCATTGAGTGAGTTATCCAGTCTCTGCTTAAGGCTACATCAAGAGGAAACAAACCTTAGAGATAGAACGTAGAACTATTGTATTGTGTCAAGTTTCAAGAAGCTAGCCCAAACCGTGTTTGATTTAGAGTTCTAACTGCATCTGTCAATATAGGAGAAAACGCAGTGAAACCTAAAAATTCAAACTGTTCCTGCAAACGAATGCTTCGACCTAGGAGAACGAAACTTGGGTATCCAAGTTTGACTGGTGTACTGCTCATTACTTGAAAGTATCATGAAGGTCGGAAGAAAAAATATATGTTGTGATTTCAGGAGACTGTAGTTTTTTGGCAGCCTAATAACGCCTTTCATTGAGTGAGTTATTCGCCAGTCTCTGCTTAAGGCTACATCAAGAGGAAACAAACCTTAGAGATAGAACGTAGAACTATTGTATTGTGTCAAGTTTCAAGAAGCTAGCCCAAACCGTGTTTGATTTAGAGTTCTAACTGCATCTGTCAATATAGGAGAAAACGCAGTGAAACCTAAAAATTCAAACTGTTCCTGCAAAGGAATGCTTCGACCTGGGAGAACGAAACTTGGGCATCCAAGTTTGACTGCTGTACTGCTCATTACTTGAAAGTATCATGAAGTTCGGAAAAAAAATATATGTTGTGATTTCAGGAGACTGTAGTTTTTTGGCAGCCTAACAACGCCTTTCATTTAGTGAGTTATTCGCCAGTCTCTGCTTAAGGCTACATCAAGAGGAAACAAACCTTAGAGATAGAACGTAGAACTATTGTATTCTGTCAAGTTTCAAGAAGCTAGCCCAAACCGTGTTTGATTTAGAGTTCTAACTGCATCTGTCAATATAGGAGAAAACGCAGTGAAACCTAAAAATTCAAACTGTTCCTGCAAAGGAATGCTTCGACCTAGGAGAACGAAACTTGGGCATCCAAGTTTGACTGGTGTACTGCTCATTACTTGAAAGTATCATGAAGGTCGGAAAAAAAATATATGTTGTGATTTCAGGAGACTGTAGTTTTTTGGCAGCCTAACAACGCCTTTCATTGAGTGAGTTATTCGCCAGTCTCTGCTTTAGGCTACATCAAGAGGAAACAAACCTCAGAGATAGAATGTAGAACTATTGTATTGTGTCAAGTTTCAAGAAGCTAGCACAAACCGTGTTTGATTTAGAGTTCTAACTGCATCTGTCAATATAGGAGAAAACGCAGTGAAACCTAAAAATTCAAACTGTTCCTGCAAAGGAATGCATCGACCTAGGAGAACGAAACTTGGGCATCCAAGTTTGACTGGTGTACTGCTCATTACTTGAAAGTATCATGAAGGTCGGAAGAAAAAATATATGTTGTGATTTCAGGAGACTGTAGTTTTTGGCAGCCTAACAACGCCTTTCATTGAGTGAGTTATTCGCCAGTCTCTGCTTAAGGCTACATCAAGAGGAAACAAACCTTAGAGATAGAACTTAGAACTATTGTATTGTGTCAAGTTTCAAGAAGCTAGCACAAACCGTGTTTGATTTAGAGTTCTAACTGCATCTGTCAATATAGGAGAAAACGCAGTGAAACCTAAAAATTCAAACTGTTCCTGCAAACGAATGCTTCGACCTAGGAGAACGAAACTTGGGTATCCAAGTTTGACTGGTGTACTGCTCATTACTTGAAAGTATCATGAAGGTCGGAAGAAAAAATATATGTTGTGATTTCAGGAGACTGTAGTTTTTTGGCAGCCTAACAACGCCTTTCATTGAGTGAGTTATTCGCCAGTCTCTGCTTAAGGCTACATCAAGAGGAAACAAACCTTAGAGATAGAACGTAGAACTATTGTATTGTGTCAAGTTTCAAGAAGCTAGCCCAAACCGTGTTTGATTTAGAGTTCTAACTGCATCTGTCAATATAGGAGAAAACGCAGTGAAACCTAAAAATTCAAACTGTTCCTGCAAACGAATGCTTCGACCTAGGAGAACGAAACTTGGGCATCCAAGTTTGACTGGTGTACTGCTCATTACTTGAAAGTATCATGAAGTTCGGAAAAAAAAAATATATGTTGTGATTTCAGGAGACTGTAGTTTTTTGGCAGCCTAACAACGCCTTTCATTGAGTGAGTTATTCGCCAGTCTCTGCTTAATGCTACACCAAGAGGAAACAAATTTTAGAGATAGAACTTAGAACTATGGTATTGTGTCAAGTTTCAAGAAGCTAGCCCAAACCGTGTTTGATTTAGAGTTCTAACTGCATCTGTCAATATAGGAGAAAACGCAGTGAAACCTAAAAATTCAAACTGTTCCTGCAAACGAATGCTTCGACCTAGGAGAACGAAACTTGGGCATCCAAGTTTGACTGGTGTACTGCTCATTACTTGAAAGTATCATGAAGGTCGGAAGAAAAAATATATGTTGTGATTTCAGGAGACTGTAGTTTTTTGGCAGACTAACAACGCCTTTCATTGAGTGAGTTATTCGCCAGTCTCTGCTTAAGGCTACATCAAGAGGAAACAAACCTTAGAGATAGAACGTAGAACTATTGTATTGTGTCAAGTTTCAAGAAGCTAGCCCAAACCGTGTTTGATTTAGAGTTCTAACTGCATCTGTCAATATAGGAGAAAACGCAGTGAAACATAAAAATTCAAACTGTTCCTGCAAACGAATGCTTCGACCTAGGAGAACGAAACTTGGGCATCCAAGTTTGACTGGTGTACTGCTCATTACTTGAAAGTATCATGAAGGTCGGAAGAAAAAATATATGTTGTGATTTCAGGAGACTGTAGTTTTTTGGCAGCCTAACAACGCCTTTCATTGAGTGAGTTATTCGCCAGTCTCTGCTTAAGGCTACATCAAGAGGAAACAAACCTTAGAGATAGAACGTAGAACTATTGTATTGTGTCAAGTTTCAAGAAGCTAGCACAAACCGTGTTTGATTTAGAGTTCTAACTGCATCTGTCAATATAGGAGAAAACGCAGTGAAACCTAAAAATTCAAACTGTTCCTGCAAACGAATGCTTCGACCTAGGAGAACGAAACTTGGGCATCCAAGTTTGACTGGTGTACTGCTCATTACTTGAAAGTATCATGAAGGTCGGAAGAAAAAATATATGTTGTGATTTCAGGAGACTGTAGTTTTTTGGCAGCCTAACAACGCCTTTCATTGAGTGAGTTATTCGCCAGTCTCTGCTTAAGGCTACATCAAGAGGAAACAAACCTTAGAGATAGAACGTAGAACTATTGTATTGTGTCAAGTTTCAAGAAGCTAGCACAAACCGTGTTTGATTTAGAGTTCTAACTGCATCTGTCAATATAGGAGAAAACGCAGTGAAACCTAAAAATTCAAACTGTTCCTGCAAACGAATGCTTCGACCTAGGAGAACGAAACTTGGGCATCCAAGTTTGACTGGTGTACTGCTCATTACTTGAAAGTATCATGAAGGTCGGAAGAAAAAATATATGTTGTGATTTCAGGAGACTGTAGTTTTTTGGCAGCCTAACAACGCCTTTCATTGAGTGAGTTATTCGCCAGTCTCTGCTTAAGGCTACATCAAGAGGAAACAAACCTTAGAGATAGAACGTAGAACTATTGTATTGTGTCAAGTTTCAAGAAGCTAGCACAAACCGTGTTTGATTTAGAGTTCTAACTGCATCTGTCAATATAGGAGAAAACGCAGTGAAACCTAAAAATTCAAACTGTTCCTGCAAAGGAATGCTTCGACCTAGGAGAACGAAACTTGGGCATCCAAGTTTGACTGGTGTACTGCTCATTACTTGAAAGTATCATGAAGGTCGGAAGAAAAAATATATGTTGTGATTTCAGGAGACTGTAGTTTTTTGGCAGCCTAACAACGCCTTTCATTGAGTGAGTTATTCGCCAGTCTCTGCTTAAGGCTACATCAAGAGGAAACAAACCTTAGAGATAGAACGTAGAACTATTGTATTGTGTCAAGTTTCAAGAAGCTAGCACAAACCATGTTTGATTTAGAGTTCTAACTGCATCTGTCAATATAGGAGAAAACGCAGTGAAACCTAAAAATTCAAACTGTTCCTGCAAACGAATGCTTCGACCTAGGAGAACGAAAATTGGGCATCCAAGTTTGACTGGTGTACTGCTCATTACTTGAAAGTATCATGAAGGTCGGAAGAAAAAATATATGTTGTGATTTCAGGAGACTGTAGTTTTTTGGCAGGCTAACAACGCCTTTTATTGAGTGAGTTATTCGCCAGTCTCTGCTTATGGCTACATCAAGAGGAAACAAACCTTAGAGATAGAACGTAGAACTATTGTATTGTGTCAAGTTTCAAGAAGCTAGCACAAACCGTGTTTGATTTAGAGTTCTAACTGCATCTGTCAATATAGGAGAAAACGCAGTGAAACCTAAAAATTCAAACTGTTCCTGCAAACGAATGCTTCGACCTAGGAGAACGAAACTTGGGCATCCAAGTTTGACTGGTGTACTGCTCTTTACTTGAAAGTATCATGAAGTCGGAAGAAAAAATATATGTTGTGATTTCAGGAGACTGTAGTTTTTTGGCAGCCTAACAACGCCTTTCATTGAGTGAGTTATTCGCCAGTCTCTGCTTAAGGCTACATCAAGAGGAAACAAACCTTAGAGATAGAACGTAGAACTATTGTATTGTGTCAAGTTTCAAGAAGCTAGCACAAACCGTGTTTGATTTAGAGTTCTAACTGCATCTGTCAATATAGGAGAAAACGCAGTGAAACCTAAAAATTCAAACTGTTCCTGCAAACGAATGCTTCGACCTAGGAGAACGAAACTTGGGCATCCAAGTTTGACTGGTGTACTGCTCATTACTTGAAAGTATCATGAAGTTCGGAAGAAAAAATATATGTTGTCATTTCAGGAGACTGTAGTTTTTTGGCAGCCTAACAACGCCTTTCATTGAATGAGATATTCGCCAGTCTCTGCTTAAGGCTACATCAAGAGGAAACAAACCTTAGAGATAGAACATAGAACTATTGTATTGTGTCAAGTTTCAAGAAGCTAGCACAAACCGTGTTTGATTTAGAGTTCTAACTGCATCTGTCAATATAGGAGAAAACGCAGTGAAACCTAAAAATTCAAACTGTTCCTGCAAACGAATGCTTCGACCTAGGAGAACGAAACTTGGGCATCCAAGTTTGACTGGTGTACTGCTCATTACTTGAAAGTATCATGAAGGTCGGAAGAAAAAATATATGTTGTCCTTTCAGGAGACTGTAGTTTTTTGGCAGCCTAACAACGCCTTTCATTGAGTGAGTTATTCGCCAGTCTCTGCTTAAGGCTACATCAAGAGGAAACAAACCATAGAGATAGAACGTAGAACTATTGTATTGTGTCAAGTTTCAAGAAGCTAGCACAAACCGTGTTTGATTTAGAGTTCTAACTGCATCTGTCAATATAGGAGAAAACGCAGTGAAACCTAAAAATTCAAACTGTTCCTGCAAAGGAATGCTTCGATCTAGGAGAACGAAACTTGGGCATCCAAGTTTGACTGGTGTACTGCTCATTACTTGAAAGTATCATGAAGGTCGGAAGAAAAAATATATGTTGTGATTTCAGGAGACTGTAGTTTTTTGGCAGCCTAACAACGCCTTTCATTGAGTGAGTTATTCGCCAGTCTCTGCTTAAGGCTACATCAAGAGGAAACAAACCTTAGAGATAGAACGTAGAACTATTGTATTGTGTCAAGTTTCAAGAAGCTAGCACAAACCGTGTTTGATTTAGAGTTCTAACTGCATCTGTCAATATAGGAGAAAACGCAGTGAAACCTAAAAATTCAAACTGTTCCTGCAAACGAATGCTTCGACCTAGGAGAACGAAACTTGGGCATCCAAGTTTGACTGGTGTACTGCTCATTACTTGAAAGTATCATTAAGGTCGGAAGAAAAAATATATGTTGTGATTTCAGGAGACTGTAGTTTTTTGGCAGCCTAACAACGCCTTTCATTGAGTGAGTTATTCGCCAGTCTCTGCTTAAGGCTACATCAAGAGGAAACAAACCTTAGAGATAGAACGTAGAACTATTGTATTGTGTCAAGTTTCAAGAAGCTAGCACAAACCGTGTTTGATTTAGAGTTCTAACTGCATCTGTCAATATAGGAGAAAACGCAGTGAAACCTAAAAATTCAAACTGTTCCTGCAAAGGAATGCTTCGACCTAGGAGAACGAAACTTGGGCATCCAAGTTTGACTGGTGTACTGCTCATTACTTGAAAGTATCATGAAGGTCGGAAGAAAAAATATATGTTGTGATTTCAGGAGACTGTAGTTTTTTGGCAGCCTAACAACGCCTTTCATTGAGTGAGTTATTCGCCAGTCTCTGCTTAAGGCTACATCAAGAGGAAACAAACCTTAGAGATAGAACGTAGAACTATTGTATTGTGTCAAGTTTCAAGAAGCTAGCACAAACCGTGTTTGATTTAGAGTTCTAACTGCATCTGTCAATGTAGGAGAAAACGCAGTGAAACCTAAAAATTCAAACTGTTCCTGCAAACGAATGCTTCGACCTAGGAGAACGAAACTTGGGCATCGAAGTTTGACTGGTGTACTGCTCATTACTTGAAAGTATCATGAAGGTCGGAAGAAAAAATATATGTTGTGATTTCAGGAGACTGTAGTTTTTTGGCAGCCTAACAACGCCTTTCATTGAGTGAGTGATTCGCCAGTCTCTGCTTAAGGCTACATCAAGAGGAAACAAACCTTAGAGATAGAACGTAGAACTATTGTATTGTGTCAAGTTTAAAGAAGCTAGCACAAACCGTGTTTGATTTAGAGTTCTAACTGCATCTGTCAATATAGGAGAAAACGCAGTGAAACCTAAAAATTCAAACTGTTCCTGCAAACGAATGCTTCGACCTAGGAGAACGAAAGTTGGGCTTCCAAGTTTGACTGGTGTACTGCTCATTACTTGAAAGTATCATGAAGGTCGGAAGAAAAAATATATGTTGTGATTTCAGGAGACTGTAGTTTTTTGGCAGCCTAACAACGCCTTTCATTGAGTGAGTTATTCGCCAGTCTCTGCTTAAGGCTACATCAAGAGGAAACAAACCTTAGAGATAGAACGTAGAACTATTGTATTGTGTCAAGTTTCAAGAAGCTAGCCCAAACCGTGTTTGATTTAGAGTTCTAACTGCATCTGTCAATATAGGAGAAAACGCAGTGAAACCTAAAAATTCAAACTGTTCCTGCAAACGAATGCTTCGACCTAGGAGAACGAAACTTGGGCATCCAAGTTTGACTGGTGTACTGCTCATTACTTGAAAGTATCATGAAGGTCGGAAGAAAAAATATATGTTGTGATTTCAGGAGACTGTAGTTTTTTGGCAGCCTAACAACGCCTTTCATTGAGTGAGTTATTCGCCAGTCTCTGCTTAAGGCTACATCAAGAGGAAACAAACCTTAGAGATAGAACGTAGAACTATTGTATTGTGTCAAGTTTCAAGAAGCTAGCACAAACCGTGTTTGATTTAGAGTTCTAACTGCATCTGTCAATATAGGAGAAAACGCAGTGAAACCTAAAAATTCAAACTGTTCCTGCAAAGGAATGCTTCGACCTAGGAGAACGAAACTTGGGCATCCAAGTTTGACTGGTGTACTGCTCTTTACTTGAAAGTATCATGAAGGTCGGAAGAAAAAATATATGTTGTGATTTCAGGAGACTGTAGTTTTTTGGCAGCCTAACAACCCCTTTCATTGAGTGAGTTATTCGCCAGTCTCTGCTTAAGGCTACATCAAGAGGAAACAAACCTTAGAGATAGAACGTAGAACTATTGTATTGTGTCAAGTTTCAAGAAGCTAGCCCAAACCGTGTTTGATTTAGAGTTCTAACTGCATCTGTCAATATAGGAGAAAACGCAGTGAAACCTAAAAATTCAAACTGTTCCTGCAAACGAATGCTTCGACCTAGGAGAACGAAACTTGGGCATCCAAGTTTGACTGGTGTACTGCTCATTACTTGAAAGTATCATGAAGGTCGGAAGAAAAAATATATGTTGTGATTTCAGGAGACTGTAGTTTTTTGGCAGCCTAACAACGCCTTTCATTGAGTGAGTTATTCGCCAGTCTCTGCTTAAGGCTACATCAAGAGGAAACAAACCTTAGAGATAGAACGTAGAACTATTGTATTGTGTCAAGTTTCAAGAAGCTAGCCCAAACCGTGTTTGATTTAGAGTTCTAACTGCATCTGTCAATATAGGAGAAAACGCAGTGAAACCTAAAAATTCAAACTGTTCCTGCAAACGAATGCTTCGACCTAGGAGAACGAATGTTGGGCTTCCAAGTTTGACTGGGGTACTGCTCATTACTTGAAAGTATCATGAAGGTCGGAAGAAAAAATATATGTTGTGATTTCAGGAGACTGTAGTTTTTTGGCAGCCTAACAACGCCTTTCATTGAGTGAGTTATTCGCCAGTCTCTGCTCAAGGCTACATCAAGAGGAAACAAAACTTAGAGATAGAACGTAGAACTATTGTATTGTGTCAAGTTTCAAGAAGCTAGCACAAACCGTGTTTGATTTAGAGTTCTAACTGCATCTGTCAATATAGGAGAAAACGCAGTGAAACCTAAAAATTCAAACTGTTCCTGCAAACGAATGCTTCGACCTAGGAGAACGAAACTTGGGCATCCAAGTTTGACTGGTGTACTGCTCATTACTTGAAAGTATCATGAAGGTCGGAAGAAAAAATATATGTTGTGATTTCAGGAGACTGTAGTTTTTGGCAGCCTAACAACGCCTTTCATTGAGTGAGTTATTCGCCAGTCTCTGCTTAAGGCTACATCAAGAGGAAACAAACCTTAGAGATAGAACGAAGAACTATTGTATTGTGTCAAGTTTCAAGAAGCTAGCACAAACCGTGTTTGATTTAGAGTTCTAACTGCATCTGTCAATATAGGAGAAAACGCAGTGAAACCTAAAAATTCAAACTGTTCCTGCAAAGGAATGCTTCGACCTAGGAGAACGAAACTTGGGCATCCAAGTTTGACTGGTGTACTGCTCATTACTTGAAAGTATCATGAAGTTCGGAAGAAAAAATATATGTTGTGATTTCAGGAGACTGTAGTTTTTTGGCAGCCTAACAACGCCTTTCATTGAGTGAGTTATTCGCCAGTCTCTGCTTAAGGCTACATCAAGAGGAAACAAACCTTAGAGATAGAACGTAGAACTATTGTATTGTGTCAAGTTTCAAGAAGCTAGCACAAACCGTGTTTGATTTAGAGTTCTAACTGCATCTGTCAATATAGGAGAAAACGCAGTGAAACCTAAAAATTCAAACTGTTCCTGCAAAGGAATGCTTCGACCTAGGAGAACGAAACTTGGGCATCCAAGTTTGACTGGTGTACTGCTCATTACTTGAAAGTATCATGAAGGTCGGAAGAAAAAATATATGTTGTGATTTCAGGAGACTGTAGTTTTTTGGCAGCCTAACAACGCCTTTCATTGAGTGAGTTATTCGCCAGTCTGTGCTTAAGGCTACATCAAGAGGAAACAAACCTTAGAGATAGAACGTAGAACTATTGTATTGTGTCAAGTTTCAAGAAGCTAGCACAAACCGTGTTTGATTTAGAGTTCTAACTGCATCTGTCAATATAGGAGAAAACGCAGTGAAACCTAAAAATTCAAACTGTTCCTGCAAACGAATGCTTCGACCTAGGAGAACGAAATTTGGGCATCCAAGTTTGACTGGTGTACTGCTCATTACTTGAAAGTATCATGAAGGTCGGAAGAAAAAATATATGTTGTGATTTCAGGAGACTGTAGTTTTTTGGCAGCCTAACAACGCCTTTCATTGAGTGAGTTATTCGCCAGTCTCTGCTCAAGGCTACATCAAGAGAAAAAAAACCTTAGAGATAGAACGTAGAACTATTGTATTGTGTCAAGTTTCAAGAAGCTAGCCCACACCGTGTTTGATTTAGAGTTCTAACTGCATCTGTCAATATAGGAGAAAACGCAGTGAAACCTAAAAATTCAAACTGTTCCTGCAAAGGAATGCTTCGACCTAAGAGAACGAAACTTGGGCATCCAAGTTTGACTGGTGTACTGCTCATTACTTGAAAGTATCATGAAGGTCGGAAGAAAAAATATATGTTGTGATTTCAGGAGACTGTAGTTTTTTGGCAGCCTAACAACGCCTTTCATTGAGTGAGTTATTCGCCAGTCTCTGCTTAAGGCTACATCAAGAGGAAACAAACCTTAGAGATAGAACGTAGAACTATTGTATTGTGTCAAGTTTCAAGAAGCTAGCACAAACCGTGTTTGATTTAGAGTTCTAACTGCATCTGTCAATATAGGAGAAAACGCAGTGAAACCTAAAAATTCAAACTGTTCCTGCAAACGAATGCTTCGACCTAGGAGAACGAAACTTGGGCATCCAAGTTTGACTGGTGTACTGCTCATTACTTGAAAGTATCATGAAGGTCGGAAGAAAAAATATATGTTGTGATTTCAGGAGACTGTAGTTTTTTGGCAGCCTAACAACGCCTTTCATTGAGTGAGTTATTCGCCAGTCTCTGCTTAAGGCTACATCAAGAGGAAACAAACCTTAGAGATAGAACGTAGAACAATTATATTGTGTCAAGTTTCAAGAAGCTAGCACAAACCGTGTTTGATTTAGAGTTCTAACTGCATCTGTCAATATAGGAGAAAACGCAGTGAAACCTAAAAATTCAAACTGTTCCTGCAAACGAATGCTTCGACCTAGGAGAACGAAACTTGGGCATCCAAGTTTGACTGGTGTACTGCTCATTACTTGAAAGTATCATGAAGGTCGGAAGAAAAAATATATGTTGTGATTTCAGGAGACGGTAGTTTTTTGGCAGCCTAACAACGCCTTTCATTGAGTGAGTTATTCGCCAGTCTCTGCTTAAGGCTACATCAAGAGGAAACAAACCTTAGAGATAGAACGTAGAACTATTGTATTGTGTCAAGTTTCAAGAAGCTAGCACAAACCGTGTTTGATTTAGAGTTCTAACTGCATCTGTCAATATAGAAGAAAACGCAGTGAAACCTAAAAATTCAAACTGTTCCTGCAAACGAATGCTTCGACCTAGGAGAACGAAACTTGGGCATCCAAGTTTGACTGGTGTACTGCTCATTACTTGAAAGTATCATGAAGGTCGGAAGAAAAAATATATGTTGTGATTTCAGGAGACTGTAGTTTTTTGGCAGCCTAACAACGCCTTTCATTCAGTGAGTTATTCGCCAGTCTCTGCTTAAGGCTACATCAAGAGGAAACAAACCTTAGAGATAGAACGTAGAACTATTGTATTGTGTCAAGTTTCAAGAAGCTAGCCCAAACCGTGTTTGATTTAGAGTTCTAACTGCATCTGTCAATATAGGAGAAAACGCAGTGAAACCTAAAAATTCAAACTGTTCCTGCAAAGGAATGCTTCGACCTAGGAGAACGAAACTTGGGCATCCAAGTTTGACTGGTGTACTGCTCATTACTTGAAAGTATCATGAAGCTCGGAAGAAAAAATATATGTTGTGATTTCAGGAGACTGTAGTTTTTTGGCAGCCTAACAACGCCTTTCAGTGAGTGAGTTATTCGCCAGTCTCTGCTTAAGGCTACATCAAGAGGAAACAAACCTTAGAGATAGAACGTAGAACTATTGTATTGTGTCAAGTTTCAAGAAGCTATCACAAACCGTGTTTGATTTAGAACCACCCCCCCCCCCCCCAATATTGGAGAAAACGCAGTGAAACCTAAAAATTCAAACTGTTCCTGCAAAGGAATGCTTCGACCTAGGAGAACGAAACTTGGGCATCCAAGTTTGACTGGTGTACTGCTCATTACTTGAAAGTATCATGAAGGTCGGAAGAAAAAATATATGTTGTGATTTCAGGAGACTGTAGTTTTTTGGCAGCCTAACAACGCCTTTCATTGAGTGAGTTATTCGCCAGTCTCTGCTTAAGGCTACATCAAGAGGAAACAAACCTTAGAGATAGAACGTAGAACTATTGTATTGTGTCAAGTTTCAAGAAGCTAGCACAAACCGTGTTTGATTTAGAGTTCTAACTGCATCTGTCAATATAGGAGAAAATGCAGTGAAACCTAAAAATTCAAACTGTTCCTGCAAACGAATGCTTCGACCTAGGAGAACGAAACTTGGGCATCCAAGTTTGACTGGTGTACTGCTCATTACTTGAAAGTATCATGAAGGTCGGAAGAAAAAATATATGTTGTGATTTCAGGAGACTGTAGTTTTTTGGCAGCCTAACAATGCCTTTCATTGAGTGAGTTATTCGCCAGTCTGTGCTCAAGGCTACATCAAGAGGAAACAAACCTTAGAGATAGAACGTAGAACTATTGTATTGTGTCAAGTTTCAAGAAGCTAGCACAAACCGTGTTTGATTTAGAGTTCTAACTGCACCTGTCAATATAGGAGAAAACGCAGTGAAACCTAAAAATTCAAACTGTTCCTGCAAACGAATGCTTCGACCTAGGAGAACGAAACTTGGGCATCCAAGTTTGACTGGTGTACTGCTCATTACTTGAAAGTATCATGAAGGTCGGAAGAAAAAATATATGTTGTGATTTCAGGAGACTGTAGTTTTTTGGCAGCCTAACAACGCCTTTCATTGAGTGAGTTATTCGCCAGTCTCTGCTTAAGGCTACATCAAGAGGAAACAAACCTTAGAGATAGAACGTAGAACTATTGTATTGTGTCAAGTTTCAAGAAGCTAGCACAAACCGTGTTTGATTTAGAGTTCTAACTGCATCTGTCAATATAGGAGAAAACGCAGTGAAACCTAAAAATTCAAACTGTTCCTGCAAAGGAATGCTTCGACCTAGGAGAAGGAAACTTGGGCATCCAAGTTTGACTGGTGTACTGCTCATTACTTGAATGTATCATGAAGGTCGGAAGAAAAATATATGTTGTGATTTCAGGAGACTGTAGTTTTTTCGCAGCCTAACAACGCCTTTCATTGAGTGAGTTATTCGCCAGTCTCTGCTTAAGGCTACATCAAGAGGAAACAAACCTTAGAGATAGAACGTAGAACAATTGTATTGTGTCAAGTTTCAAGAAGCTAGCAAAAACCGTGTTTGATTTAGAGTTCTAACTGCATCTGTCAATATAGGAAAAAACGCAGTGAAACCTAAAAATTCAAACTGTTCCTGCAAAGGAATGCTTCGACCTAGGAGAACGAAACTTGGGCATCCAAGTTTGACTGGTGTACTGCTCATTACTTGAAAGTATCATGAAGGTCGGAAGAAAAAATATATGTTGTGATTTCAGGAGACTGTAGTTTTTTGGCAGCCTAACAACGCCTTTCATTGAGTGAGTTATCCGCCAGTCTCTGCTTAAGGCTACATCAAGAGGAAACAAACCTTAGAGATAGAACGTAGAACTATTGTATTGTGTCAAGTTTCAAGAAGCTAGCACAAACCGTGTTTGATTTAGAGTTCTAACTGCATCTGTCAATATAGGAGAAAACGCAGTGAAACCTAAAAATTCAAACTGTTCCTGCAAACGAATGCTTCGACCTAGGAGAACGAAACTTGGGCATCCAAGTTTGACTGGTGTACTGCTCATTACTTGAAAGTATCATGAAGGTCGGAAGAAAAAATATATGTTGTGATTTCAGGAGACTGTAGTTTTTTGGCAGCCAAACAACGCCTTTCATTGAGTGAGTTATTCGCCAGTCTCTGCTTAAGGCTACATCAAGAGGAAACAAACCTTAGAGATACAACGTAGAACTATTGTATTGTGTCAAGTTTCAAGAAGCTAGCACAAACCGTGTTTGATTTAGAGTTCTAACTGCATCTGTCAATATAGGAAAAAACGCAGTGAAACCTAAAAATTCAAACTGTTCCTGCAAAGGAATGCTTCGACCTAGGAGAACGAAATTGGGCATCCAAGTTTGACTGGTGTACTGCTCATTACTTGAAAGTATCATGAAGGTCGGAAGAAAAAATATATGTTGTGATTTCAGGAGACTGTAGTTTTTTGGCAGCCTAACAACGCCTTTCATTGAGTGAGTTATTCGCCAGTCTCTGCTTAAGGGTACATCAAGAGGAAACAAACCTTAGAGATAGAACGTAGAACTATTGTATTGTGTCAAGTTTCAAGAAGCTAGCACAAACCGTGTTTGATTTAGAGTTCTAACTGCATCTGTCAATATAGAAGAAAACGCAGTGAAACCTAAAAATTCAAACTGTTCCTGCAAACGAATGCTTCGACCTAGCAGAACGAAACTTGGGCATCCAAGTTTGACTGGTGTACTGCTCATTACTTGAAAGTATCATGAAGGTCGGAAGAAAAAATATATGTTGTGATTTCAGGAGACTGTAGTTTTTTGGCAGCCTAACAACGCCTTTCATTGAGTGAGTTATTCGCCAGTCTCTGCTTAAGGCTACATCAAGAGGAAACAAACCTTAGAGATAGAACGTAGAACTATTGTATTGTGTCAAGTTTCAAGAAGCTAGCCCAAACCGTGTTTGATTTAGAGTTTTAACTGCATCTGTCAATATAGGAAAAAACGCAGTGAAACCTAAAAATTCAAACTGTTCCTGCAAACGAATGCTTCGACCTAGGAGAACGAAAGTTGGGCTTCCAAGTTTGACTGTTGTACTGCTCATTACTTGAAAGTATCATGAAGGTCGGAAGAAAAAATATATGTTGTGATTTCAGGAGACTGTAGTTTTTTGGCAGCCTAACAACGCCTTTCATTGAGTGAATTATTCGCCAGTCTCTGCTTAAGGCTACATCAAGAGGAAACAAACCGTAGAGATAGAACATAGAACTATTGTATTGTGTCAAGTTTCAAGAAGCTAGCACAAACCGTGTTTGATTTAGAGTTCTAACTGCATCTGTCAATATAGGAAAAAACGCAGTGAAACCTAAAAATTCAAACTGTTCCTGCAAAGGAATGCTTCGACCTAGGAGAACGAAACTTGGGCGTCCAAGTTTGACTGGTGTACTGCTCATTACTTGAAGGTCATGTAGGTCGGAAGAAAAAATATATGTTGTGATTTCAGGAGACTGTAGTTTTTTGGCAGCCTAACAACGCCTTTCATTGAGTGAGTTATTCGCCAGTCTCTGCTTAAGGCTACATCAAGAGGAAACAAACCTTAGAGATAGAACGTAGAACTATTGTATTGTGTCAAGTTTCAAGAAGCTAGCACAAACCGTGTTTGATTTAGAGTTCTAACTGCATCTGTCAATATAGGAGAAAACGCAGTGAAACCTAAAAATTCAAACTGTTCCTGCAAACGAATGCTTCGACCTAGGAGAACGAAACTTGGGCGTCCAAGTTTGACTGGTGTACTGCTCATTACTTGAAAGTATCATGTAGGTCGGAAGAAAAAATATATGTTGTGATTTCAGGAGACTGTAGTTTTTTGGCAGCCTAACAACGCCTTTCATTGAGTGAGTTATTCGCCAGTCTCTGCTTAAGGCTACATCAAGAGGAAACAAACCTTAGAGATAGAACGTAGAACTATTGTATTGTGTCAAGTTTCAAGAAGCTAGCACAAACCGTGTTTGATTTAGAGTTCTAACTGCATCTGTCAATATAGGAGAAAACACAGTGAAACCTAAAAATTCAAACTGTTCCTGCAAACGAATGCTTCGACCTAGGAGAACGAAACTTGGGCGTCCAAGTTTGACTGGTGTACTGCTCATTACTTGAAAGTATCATGTACGTCGGAAGAAAAAATATATGTTGTGATTTCAGGAGACTGTAGTTTTTTGGCAGCCTAACAACGCCTTTCATTGAGTGAGTTATTCGCCAGTCTCTGCTTAAGGCTACATCAAGAGGAAACAAACCTTAGAGATAGAACGTAGAACTATTGTATTGTGTCAAGTTTCAAGAAGCTAGCACAAACCGTGTTTGATTTAGAGTTCTAACTGCATCTGTCAATATAGGAGAAAACGCAGTGAAACCTAAAAATTCAAACTGTTCCTGCAAACGAATGCTTCGACCTAGGAGAACGAAACTTGGGCGTCCAAGTTTGACTGGTGTACTGCTCATTACTTGAAAGTATCATGTAGGTCGGAAGAAAAAATATATGTTGTGATTTCAGGAGACTGTAGTTTTTTGGCAGCCTAACAACGCCTTTCATTGAGTGAGTTATTCGCCAGTCTCTGCTTAAGGCTACATTAAGAGGAAACAAACCTTAGAGATAGAACGTAGAACTATTGTATTGTGTCAAGTTTGAAGAAGCTAGCCCAAACCGTGTTTGATTTAGAGTTCTAACTGCATCTGTCAATATAGGAGAAAACGCAGTGAAACCTAAAAATTCAAACTGTTCCTGCAAAGGAATGCTTCGACCTAGGAGAACGAAACTTGGGCATCCAAGTTTGACTGGTGTACTGCTCATTACTTGAAAGTATCATGAAGGTCGGAAGAAAAAATATATGTTGTGATTTAAGGAGACTGTAGGTTTTTGGCAGCCTAACAACGCCTTTCATTGAGTGAGTTATTCGCCAGTCTGTGCTTAAGGCTACATCAAGAGGAAACAAACCTTAGAGATAGAACGTAGAACTATTGTATTGTGTCAAGTTTCAAGAAGCTAGCACAAACCGTGTTTGATTTAGAGTTCTAACTGCATCTGTCAATATAGGAGAAAACGCAGTGAAACCTAAAAATTCAAACTGTTCCTGCAAACGAATGCTTCGACCTAGGAGAACGAAACTTGGGCATCCAAGTTTGACTGGTGTACTGCTCATTACTTGAAAGTATCATGAAGGTCGGAAGAAAAAATATATGTTGTGATTTCAGGAGACTGTAGTTTTTTGGCAGCCTAACAACGCCTTTCATTGAGTGAGTTATTCGCCAGTCTCTGCTTAAGGCTACATCAAGAGGAAACAAACCTTAGAGATAGAACGTAGAACTATTGTATTGTGTCAAGTTTCAAGAAGCTAGCACAAACCGTGTTTGATTTAGAGTTCTAACTGCATCTGTCAATATAGGAGAAAACGCAGTGAAACCTAAAAATTCAAACTGTTCCTGCAAAGGAATGCTTCGACCTAGGAGAACGAAACTTGGGCATCCAAGTTTGACTGGTGTACTGCTCATTACTTGAAAGTATCATGAAGGTCGGAAGAAAAAATATATGTTGTGATTTCAGGAGACTGTAGTTTTTTGGCAGCCTAACAACGCCTTTCATTGAGTGAGTTATTCGCCAGTCTCTGCTCAAGGCTACATCAAGAGGAAACAAACCTTAGAGATAGAACGTAGAACTATTGTATTGTGTCAAGTTTCAAGAAGCTAGCACAAACCGTGTTTGATTTAGAGTTCTAACTGCATCTGTCAATATAGGAGAAAACGCAGTGAAACCTAAAAATTGAAACTGTTCCTGCAAAGGAATGCTTCGACCTAGGAGAACGAAACTTGGGCATCCAAGTTTGACTGGTGTACTGCTCATTACTTGAAAGTATCATGAAGGTCGGAAGAAAAAATATATGTTGTGATTTCAGGAGACTGTAGTTTTTTGGCATCCTAACAACGCCTTTCATTGAGTGAGTTATTCGCTAGTCTGTGCTTAAGGCTACATCAAGAGGAAACAAACCTTAGAGATAGAACGTAGAACTATTGTATTGTGTCAAGATTCAAGAAGCTAGCACAAACCGTGTTTGATTTAGAGTTCTAACTGCATCTGTCAATATAGGAGAAAACGCAGTGAAACCTAAAAATTCAAACTGTTCCTGCAAACGAATGCTTCGACCTAGGAGAACGAAACTTGGGCATCCAAGTTTGACTGGTGTACTGCTCATTACTTGAAAGTATCATGAAGGTCGGAAGAAAAAATATATGTTGTGATTTCAGGAGACTGTAGTTTTTTGGCAGCCTAACAACGCCTTTCATTGAGTGAGTTATTCGCCAGTCTCTGCTTAAGGCTACATCAAGAGGAAACAAACCTTAGAGATAGAACGTAGAACTATTGTATTGTGTCAAGTTTCAAGAAGCTAGCACAAACCGTGTTTGATTTAGAGTTCTAACTGCATCTGTCAATATAGGAGAAAACGCAGTGAAACCTAAAAATTCAAACTGTTCCTGCAAAGGAATGCTTCGACCTAGGAGAACGAAACTTGGGCATCCAAGTTTGACTGGTGTACTGCTCATTACTTGAAAGTATCATGAAGGTCGGAAGAAAAAATATATGTTGTGATTTCAGGAGACTGTAGTTTTTTGGCAGCCTAACAACGCCTTTCATTGAGTGAGTTATTCGCCAGTCTCTGCTTAAGGCTACATCAAGAGGAAACAAACCTTAGAGATAGAACGTAGAACTATTGTATTGTGTCAAGTTTCAAGAAGCTAGCACAAACCGTGTTTGATTTAGAGTTCTAACTGCATCTGTCAATATAGGAGAAAACGCAGTGAAACCTAAAAATTCAAACTGTTCCTGCAAACGAATGCTTCGACCTAGGAGAACAAAACATGGGCATCCAAGTTTGACTGGTGTACTGCTCATTACTTGAAAGTATCATGAAGGTCGGAAGAAAAAATATATGTTGTGATTTCAGGAGACTGTAGTTTTTTGGCATCCTAACAACGCCTTTCATTGAGTGATATATTCGCTAGTCTGTGCTTAAGGCTACATCAAGAGGAAACAAACCTTAGAGATAGAACGTAGAACTATTGTATTGTGTCAAGATTCAAGAAGCTAGCACAAACCGTGTTTGATTTAGAGTTCTAACTGCATCTGTCAATATAGGAGAAAACGCAGTGAAACCTAAAAATTCAAACTGTTCCTGCAAACGAATGCTTCGACCTAAGAGAACGAAACTTGGGCATCCAAGTTTGACTTGTGTACTGCTCATTACTTGAAAGTATCATGAAGGTCGGAAGAAAAAATATATGTTGTGATTTCAGGAGACTGTAGTTTTTTGGCAGCCTAACAACGCCTTTCATTGAGTGAGTTATTCGCCAGTCTCTGCTTAAGGCTACATCAAGAGGAAACAAACCTTAGAGATAGAACGTAGAACTATTGTATTGTGTCAAGTTTCAAGAAGCTAGCCCAAACCGTGTTTGATTTAGAGTTCTAACTGCATCTGTCAATATAGGAGAAAACGCAGTGAAACCTAAAAATTCAAACTGTTCCTGCAAAGGAATGCTTCGACCTAGGAGAACGAAACTTGGGCATCCAAGTTTGACTGGTGTACTGCTCATTACTTGAAAGTATCATGAAGGTCGGAAGAAAAAATATATGTTGTGATTTCAGGAGACTGTAGTTTTTTGGCAGCCTAACAACGCCTTTCATTGAGTGAGTTATTCGCCAGTCTCTGCTTAAGGCTACATCAAGAGGAAACAAACCTTAGAGATAGAACGTAGAACTATTGTATTGTGTCAAGTTTCAAAAGCTAGCACAAACCGTGTTTGATTTAGAGTTCTAACTGCATCTGTCAATATAGAAGAAAACGCAGTGAAACCTAAAAATTCAAACTGTTCCTGCAAACGAATGCTTCGACCTAGGAGAACAAAACTTGGGCATCCAAGTTTGACTGGTGTACTGCTCATTACTTGAAAGTATCATGAAGGTCGGAAGAAAAAATATATGTTGTGATTTCAGGAGACTGTAGTTTTTTGGCAGCCTAACAACGCCTTTCATTGAGTGAGTTATTCGCCAGTCTCTGCTTAAGGCTACATCAAGAGGAAACAAACCTTAGAGATAGAACGTAGAACTATTGTATTGTGTCAAGTTTCAAGAAGCTAGCACAAACCGTGTTTGATTTAGAGTTCTAACTGCATCTGTCAATATAGGAGAAAACGCAGTGAAACGTAAAAATTCAAACTGTTCCTGCAAACGAATGCTTCGACCTAGGAGAATGAAAGTTGGGCTTCCAAGTTTGACTGGTGTCCTGCTCATTACTTGAAAGTATCATGAAGGATGGAAGAAAAAATATATGTTGTGATTTCAGGAGACTGTAGATTTTTGGCAGCCTAACAACGCCTTTCATTGAGTGAGTTATTCGCCAGTCTCTGCTTAAGGCTACATCAAGAGGAAACAAACCTTAGAGAAAGAACGTAGAACTATTGTATTGTGTCAAGTTTCAAGAAGCTAGCACAAACCGTGTTTGATTTAGAGTTCTAACTGCATCTGTCAATATAGGAAAAAACGCAGTGAAACCTAAAAATTCAAACTGTTCCTGCAAACGAATGCTTCGACCTAGGAGAACGAAACTTGGGCATCCAAGTTTGACTGGTGTACTGCTCATTACTTGAAAGTATCATGAAGGTCGGAAGAAAAAATATATGTTGTGATTTCAGGAGACTGTAGTTTTTTGGCAGCCTAACAACGCCTTTCATTGAGTGAGTTATTCGCCAGTCTCTGCTTAAGGCTACATCAAGAGGAAACAAACCTTAGAGATAGAACATAGAACTATTGTATTGTGTCAAGTTTCAAGAAGCTAGCCCAAACCGTGTTTGATTTAGAGTTCTAACTGCATCTGTCAATATAGGAGAAAACGCAGTGAAACCTAAAAATTCAAACTGTTCCTGCAAACGAATGCTTCGACCTAGGAGAACGAAACTTGGGCGTCCAAGTTTGACTGGTGTACTGCTCATTACTTGAAAGTATCATGAAGGTCGGAAGAAAAAATATATGTTGGATTTCAGGAGACTGTAGTTTTTTGGCAGCCTAACAACGCCTTTCATTGAGTGAGTTATTCGCCAGTCTCTGCTTAATGCTACACCAAGAGGAAACAAACCTTAGAGATAGAACTTAGAACTATTGTATTGTGTCAAGTTTCAAGAAGCTAGTCCAAACCGTGTTTGATTTAGAGTTCTAACTGCATCTGTCAATATAGGAGAAAACGCAGTGAAACCTAAGAATTCAAACTGTTCCTGCAAACGAATGCTTCGACCTACGAGAACGAAACTTGGGCATCCAAGTTTGACTGGTGTACTGCTCATTACTTTAAAGTATCATGAAGGTCGGAAGAAAAAATATATGTTGTGATTTCAGGAGACTGTAGTTTTTTGGCAGCCTAACGCCTTTCATTGAGTGAGTTATTCGCCAGTCTCTGCTTAAGGCTACATCAAGAGGAAACAAACCTTAGAGATAGAACGTAGAACTATTGTATTGTGTCAAGTTTCAAGAAGCTAGCACAAACCGTGTTTGATTTAGAGTTCTAACTGCATCTGTCAATATAGGAGAAAACGCAGTGAAACCTAAAAATTCAAACTGTTCCTGCAAACGAATGCTTCGACCTAGGAGAACGAAACTTGGGCATCCAAGTTTGACTGGTGTACTGCTCATTACTTGAAAGTATCATGAAGTTCGGAAGAAAAAATATATGTTGTGATTTCAGGAGACTGTAGTTTTTTGGCAGCCTAACAACGCCTTTCATTGAGTGAGTTATTCGCCAGTCTCTGCTTAATGCTACACGAAGAGGAAACAAACCTTAGAGATAGAACTTAGAACTATTGTATTGTGTCAAGTTTCAAGAAGCTAGCCCAAACCGTGTTTGATTTAGAGTTCTAACTGCATCTGTCAATATAGGAGAAAACGCAGTGAAACCTAAAAATTCAAACTGTTCCTGCAAACGAATGCTTCGACCTAGGAGAATGAAACTTGGGCGTCCAAGTTTGACTGGTGTACTGCTCATTACTTGAAAGTATCATGGAGGTCGGAGGAAAAAATATATGTTGTGATTTCAGGAGACTGTAGTTTTTTGGCAGCCTAACAACGCCTTTCATTGAGTGAGTTATTCGCCAGTCTCTGCTTAAGGCTACATCAAGAGGAAACAAACCTTAGAGATAGAACGTAGAACTATTGTATTGTGTCAAGTTTCAAGAAGCTAGCCCAAACCGTTTTTGATTTAGAGTTCTAACTGCATCTGTCAATATAGGAGAAAACGCAGTGAAACCTAAAAATTCAAACTGTTCCTGCAAATGAATGCTTCGACCTAAGAGAACGAAACTTGGGCATCCAAGTTTGACTGGTGTACTGCTCATTACTTGAAAGTATCATGTATGTCGGAAGAAAAAATATATGTTGTGATTTCAGGAGACTGTAGTTTTTTGGCAGCCTAACAACGCCTTTCATTGAGTGAGTTATTCGCCAGTCTCTGCTTAAGGCTACATCAAGAGGAAACAAACCTTAGAGATAGAACCTAGAACTATTGTATTGTGTCAAGTTTCAAGAAGCTAGCACATACCGTGTTTGATTTAGAGTTCTAACTGCATCTGTCAATATAGGAGAAAACGCAGTGAAACCTAAAAATTCAAACTGTTCCTGCAAACGAATGCTTCGACCTAGTAGAACGAAACTTGGGCATCCAAGTTTGACTGGTGTACTGCTCATTACTTGAAAGTATCATGAAGTTCGGAAGAAAAAATATATGTTGTGATTTCAGGAGACTGTAGTTTTTTGGCAGCCTAACAACGCCTTTCATTGAGTGAGTTATTCGCCAGTCTCTGCTCAAGGCTACATCAAGAGGAAACAAACCTTAGAGTTAGAACGTAGAACTATTGTATTGTGTCAAGTTTCAAGAAGCTAGCACAAACCGTGTTTGATTTAGAGTTCTAACTGCATCTGTCAATATAGGAGAAAACGCAGTGAAACCTAAAAATTCAAACTGTTCCTGCAAAGGAATGCTTTGACCTAGGAGAACGAAACTTGGGCATCCAAGTTTGACTGGTGTACTGCTCATTACTTGAAAGTATCATGAAGGTCGGAAGAAAAAATATATGTTGTGATTTCAGGAGACTGTAGTTTTTTGGCAGCCTAACAACGCCTTTCATTGAGTGAGTTATTCGCCAGTCTCTGCTTAAGGCTACATCAAGAGGAAACAAACCTTAGAGATAGAACGTAGAACTATTGTATTGTGTCAAGTTTCAAGAAGCTAGCACAAACCGTGTTTGATTTAGAGTTCTAACTGCATCTGTCAATATAGGAGAAAACGCAGTGAAACCTAAAAATTCAAACTGTTCCTGCAAACGAATGCTTCGACCTAGGAGAACAAAACTTGGGCATCCAAGTTTGACTGGTGTACTGCTCATTACTTGAAAGTATCATGAAGTTCGGAAGAAAAAATATATGTTGTGATTTCAGGAGACTGTAGTTTTTTGGCAGCCTAACAATGCCTTTCATTGAGTGAGTTATTCGCCAGTCTCTGCTTAATGCTACACCAAGAGGAAACAAACCTTAGAGATAGAACTTAGAACTATTGTAGTGTGTCAAGTTTCAAGAAGCTAGCCCAAACCGTGTTTGATTTAGAGTTCTAACTGCATCTGTCAATATAGGAGAAAACGCAGTGAAACCTAAGAATTCAAACTGTTCCTGCAAACGAATGCTTCGACCTAGGAGAACGAAACTTGGGCATCCAAGTTTGACTGGTGTACTGCTCATTACTTGAAAGTATCATGAAGGTCGGAAGAAAAAATATATGTTGTGATTTCAGGAGACTGTAGTTTTTTGGCAGCCTAACCACGCCTTTCATTGAGTGAGTTATTCGCCAGTCTCTGCTTAAGGCTACATCAAGAGGAAACAAACCTTAGAGATAGAACGTAGAACTATTGTATTGTGTCAAGTTTCAAGAAGCTAGCCCAAACCGTGTTTGATTTAGAGTTCTAACTGCATCTGTCAATATAGGAGAAAACGCAGTGAAACCTAAAAATTCAAACTGTTCCTGCAAACGAATGCTTCGACCTAGGAGAACGAAACTTGGACATCCAAGTTTGACTGGTGTACTGCTCATTACTTGAAAGTATCATGAAGTTCGGAAGAAAAAATATATGTTGTGATTTCAGGAGACTGTAGTTTTTTGGCAGCCTAACAACGCCTTTCATTGAGTGAGTTATTCGCCAGTCTCTGCTCAAGGCTACATCAAGAGGAAACAAACCTTAGAGATAGAACGTAGAACTATTGTATTGTGTCAAGTTTCAAGAAGCTAGCCCAAACCGTGTTTGATTTAGAGTTCTAACTGCATCTGTCAATATTGGAGAAAACGCAGTGAAACCTAAAAATTCAAACTGTTCCTGCAAACGAATGCTTCGACCTAGGAGAACGAAACTTGGGCATCCAAGTTTGACTGGTGTACTGCTCATTACTTGAAAGTATCATGAAGGTCGGAAGAAAAAATATATGTTGTGATTTCAGGAGACTGTAGTTTTTTGGCAGCCTAACAACGCCTTTCATTGAGTGAGTTATTCGCCAGTCTCTGCTTAAGGCTACATCAAGAAAAAACAAACCTTAGAGATAGAACGTAGAACTATTGTATTGTGTCAAGCTTCAAGAAGCTAGCACAAACCGTGTTTGATTTAGAGTTCTAACTGCATCTGTCAATATAGGAGAAAACGCAGTGAAACCTAAAAATTCAAACTGTTTCTGCAAATGAATGCTTCGACCTAGGAGAACGAAACTTGGGCATCCAAGTTTGACTGGTGTACTGCTCATTACTTGAAAGTATCATGAAGGTCGGAAGAAAAAATATATGTTGTGATTTCAGGAGACTGTAGTTTTTTGGCAGCCTAACAACGCCTTTCATTGAGTGAGTTATTCCCCAGTCTCTGCTTAAGGCTACATCAAGAGGAAACAAACCTTAGAGACAGAACGTAGAACTATTGTATTGTGTCAAGTTTCAAGAAGCTAGCCCAAACCGTGTTTGATTTAGAGTTCTAACTGCATCTGTCAATATAGGAGAAAACGCAGTGAAACCTAAGAATTCAAACTGTTCCTGCAAACGAATGCTTCGACCTAGGAGAACGAAACTTGGGCATCCAAGTTTGACTTTTGTACTGCTCATTACTTGAAAGTATCATGAAGTTCGGAAGAAAAAATACATGCTGTGATTTCAGGAGACTGTAGTTTTTTGGCAGCCTAACAACGCCTTTCATTGAGTGAGTTATTCGCCAGTCTCTGCTTAAGGCTACATCAAGAGGAAACAAACCTTAGAGATAGAACTTAGAACTATTGTATTGTGTCAAGTTTCAAGAAGCTAGCCCAAACCGTGTTTGATTTAGAGTTCTAACTGCATCTGTCAATATAGGAGAAAACGCAGTGAAACCTAAGAATTCAAACTGTTCCTGCAAACGAATGCTTCGACCTAGGAGAACGAAACTTGGGCATCCAAGTTTGACTGGTGTACTGCTCATTACTTGAAAGTATCATGAAGGTCGGAAGAAAAAATATATGTTGTGATTTCAGGAGACTGTAGTTTTTTGGCAGCCTAACAACGCCTTTCATTGAGTGAGTTATTCGCCAGTCTCTGCTTAAGGCTACATCAAGAGGAAACAAACCTTAGAGATAGAACGTAGAACTATTGTATTGTGTCAAGTTTCAAGAAGCTAGCACAAACCGTGTTTGATTTAGAGTTCTAACTGCATCTGTCAATATAGGAGAAAACGCAGTGAAACCTAAGAATTCAAACTGTTCCTGCAAACGAATGCTTCGACCTAGGAGAACGAAACTTGGGCATCCAAGTTTGACTGGTGTACTGCTCATTACTTGAAAGTATCATGAAGGTCGGAAGAAAAAATATATGTTGTGATTTCAGGAGACTGTAGTTTTTTGGCAGCCTAACAACGCCTTTCATTGAGTGAGTTATTCGCCAGTCTCTGCTTAAGGCTACATCAAGAGGAAACAAACCTTAGAGATAGAACGTAGAACTATTGTATTGTGTCAAGTTTCAAGAAGCTAGCACAAACCGTGTTTGATTTAGAGTTCTAACTGCATCTGTCAATATAGGAGAAAACGCAGTGAAACCTAAAAATTCAAACTGTTCCTGCAAACGAATGCTTCGACCTAGGAGAACGAAACTTGGGCGTCCAAGTTTGACTGGTGTACTGCTCATTACTTGAAAGTATCATGGAGGTCGGAAGAAAAAATATATGTTGTGATTTCAGGAGACTGTAGTTTTTTGGCAGCCTAACAACGCCTTTCATTGAGTGAGTTATTCGCCAGTCTCTGCTTAAGGCTACATCAAGAGGAAACAAACCTTAGAGATAGAACGTAGAACTATTGTATTGTGTCAAGTTTCAAGAAGCTAGCCCAAACCGTGTTTGATTTAGAGTTCTAACTGCATCTGTCAATATAGGAGAAAACGCAGTGAAACCTAAGAATTCAAACTGTTCCTGCAAACGAATGCTTCGACCTAGGAGAACGAAACTTGGGCATCCAAGTTTGACTGGTGTACTGCTCATTACTTGAAAGTATCATGAAGTTCGGAAGAAAAAATATATGTTGTGATTTCAGGAGACTGTAGTTTTTTGGCAGCCTAACAACGCCTTTCATTGAGTGAGTTATTCGCCAGTCTCTGCTTAAGGCTACATCAAGAGGAAACAAACCTTAGACATAGAACCTAGAACTATTGTATTGTGTCAAGTTTCAAGAAGCTAGCACATACCGTGTTTGATTTAGAGTTCTAACTGCATCTGTCAATATAGGAGAAAACGCAGTGAAACCTAAAAATTCAAACTGTTCCTGCAAACGAATGCTTCGACCTAGGAGAACGAAACTTGGGCATCCAAGTTTGACTGGTGTACTGCTCATTACTTGAAAGTATCATGAAGTTGGGAAGAAAAAATATATGTTGTGATTTCAGGAGACTGTAGTTTTTTGGCAGCCTAACAACGCCTTTCATTGAGTGAGTTATTCGCCAGTCTCTGCTTAAGGCTACACCAAGAGGAAACAAACCTTAGAGATAGAACTTAGAACTATTGTATTGTGTCAAGTTTCAAGAAGCTAGCCCAAACCGTGTTTGATTTAGAGTTCTAACTGCATCTGTCAATATAGGAGAAAACGCAGTGAAACCTAAAAATTCAAACTGTTCCTGCAAACGAATGCTTCGACCTAGGAGAACGAAACTTGGGCATCCAAGTTTGACTGGTGTACTGCTCATTACTTGAAAGTATCATGGAGGTCGGAAGAAAAAATATATGTTGTGATTTCAGGAGACTGTAGTTTTTTGGCAGCCTAACAACGCCTTTCATTGAGTGAGTTATTCGCCAGTCTCTGCTTAAGGCTACATCAAGAGGAAACAAACCTTAGAGATAGAACGTAGAACTATTGTATTGTGTCAAGTTTCAAGAAGCTAGCCCAAACCGTGTTTGATTTAGAGTTCTAACTGCATCTGTCAATATAGGAGAAAACGCAGTGAAACCTAAGAATTCAAACTGTTCCTGCAAACGAATGCTTCGACCTAGGAGAACGAAACTTGGGCATCCAAGTTTGACTGGTGTACTGCTCATTACTTGAAAGTATCATGAAGTTCGGAAGAAAAAATATATGTTGTGATTTCAGGAGACTGTAGTTTTTTGGCAGCCTAACAACGCCTTTCATTGAGTGAGTTATTCGCCAGTCTCTGCTTAAGGCTACATCAAGAGGAAACAAACCTTAGAGATAGAACCTAGAACTATTGTATTGTGTCAAGTTTCAAGAAGCTAGCACATACCGTGTTTGATTTAGAGTTCTAACTGCATCTGTCAATATAGGAGAAAACGCAGTGAAACCTAAAAATTCAAACTGTTCCTGCAAACGAATGCTTCGACCTAGGAGAACGAAACTTGGGCATCCAAGTTTGACTGGTGTACTGCTCATTACTTGAAAGTATCATGAAGTTGGGAAGAAAAAATATATGTTGTGATTTCAGGAGACTGTAGTTTTTTGGCAGCCTAACAACGCCTTTCATTGAGTGAGTTATTCGCCAGTCTCTGCTTAAGGCTACACCAAGAGGAAACAAACCTTAGAGATAGAACTTAGAACTATTGTATTGTGTCAAGTTTCAAGAAGCTAGCCCAAACCGTGTTTGATTTAGAGTTCTAACTGCATCTGTCAATATAGGAGAAAACGCAGTGAAACCTAAAAATTCAAACTGTTCCTGCAAACGAATGCTTCGACCTAGGAGAACGAAACTTGGGCATCCAAGTTTGACTGGTGTACTGCTCATTACTTGAAAGTATCATGAAGGTCGGAAGAAAAAATATATGTTGTGATTTCAGGAGACTGTAGTTTTTTGGCAGCCTAACAACGCCTTTCATTGAGTGAGTTATTCGCCAGTCTCTGCTTAAGGCTACATCAAGAGGAAACAAACCTTAGAGATAGAACGTAGAACTATTGTATTGTGTCAAGTTTCAAGAAGCTAGCACAAACCGTGTTTGATTTAGAGTTCTAACTGCATCTGTCAATATAGGAGAAAACGCAGTGAAACCTAAGAATTCAAACTGTTCCTGCAAACGAATGCTTCGACCTAGGAGAACGAAACTTGGGCATCCACGTTTGACTGGTGTACTGCTCATTACTTGAAAGTATCATGAAGGTCGGAAGAAAAAATATATGTTGTGATTTCAGGAGACTGTAGTTTTTTGGCAGCCTAACAACGCCTTTCATTGAGTGAGTTATTCGCCAGTCTCTGCTTAAGGCTACATCAAGAGGAAACAAACCTTAGAGATAGAACGTAGAACTATTGTATTGTGTCAAGTTTCAAGAAGCTAGCCCAAACCGTGTTTGATTTAGAGTTCTAACTGCATCTGTCAATATAGGAGAAAACGCAGTGAAACCTAAAAATTCAAACTGTTCCTGCAAACGAATGCTTCGACCTAGGAGAACGAAACTTGGGCGTCCAAGTTTGACTGGTGTACTGCTCATTACTTGAAAGTATCATGGAGGTCGGAAGAAAAAATATATGTTGTGATTTCAGGAGACTGTAGTTTTTTGGCAGCCTAAACACGCCTTTCATTGAGTGAGTTATTCGCCAGTCTCTGCTTAAGGCTACATCAAGAGGAAACAAACCTTAGAGATAGAACGTAGAACTATTGTATTGTGTCAAGTTTCAAGAAGCTAGCCCAAACCGTTTTTGATTTAGAGTTCTAACTGCATCTGTCAATATAGGAGAAAACGCAGTGAAACCTAAAAATTCAAACTGTTCCTGCAAACGAATGCTTCGACCTAGGAGAACGAAACTTGGGCATCCAAGTTTGACTGGTGTACTGCTCATTACTTGAAAGTATCATGTAGGTCGGAAGAAAAAATATATGTTGTGATTTCAGGAGACTGTAGTTTTTTGGCAGCCTAACAACGCCTTTCATTGAGTGAGTTATTCGCCAGTCTCTGCTTAAGGCTACATCAAGAGGAAACAAACCTTAGAGATAGAACGTAGAACTATTGTATTGTGTCAAGTTTCAAGAAGCTAGCCCAAATCGTGTTTGATTTAGAGTTCTAACTGCATCTGTCAATATAGGAGAAAACGCAGTGAAACCTAAAAATTCAAACTGTTCCTGCAAAGGAATGCTTCGACCTAGGAGAACGAAACTTGGGCATCCAAGTTTGACTGGTGTACTGCTCATTACTTGAAAGTATCATGAAGGTCGGAAGAAAAAATATATGTTGTGATTTCAGGAGACTGTAGTTTTTTGGCAGCCTAACAACGCCTTTCATTGAGTGAGTTATTCGCCAGTCTCTGCTTAAGGCTACATCAAGAGGAAACAAACCTTAGAGAGAGAACGTAGAACTATTGTATTGTGTCAAGTTTCAAGAAGCTAGCACAAACCGTGTTTGATTTAGAGTTCTAACTGCATCTGTCAATATAGGAGAAAACGCAGTGAAACCTAAAAATTCAAACTGTTCCTGCAAACGAATGCTTCGACCTAGGAGAACGAAACTTGGGCATCCAAGTTTGACTGGTGTACTGCTCATTACTTGAAAGTATCATGAAGTTCGGAAGAAAAAATATATGTTGTGATTTCAGGAGACTGTAGTTTTTTGGCAGCCTAACCACGCCTTTCATTGAGTGAGTTATTCGCCAGTCTCTGCTCAAGGCTACATCAAGAGGAAACAAACCTTAGAGATAGAACGTAGAACTATTGTATTGTGTCAAGTTTCAAGAAGCTAGCACAAACCGTGTTTGATTTAGAGTTCTAATTGCATCTGTCAATATAGGAGAAAACGCAGTGAAACCTAAAAATTCAAACTGTTCCTGCAAAGGAATGCTTCGACCTAGGAGAACGAAACTTGGGCTTCCAAGTTTGACTGGTGTACTGCTCATTACTTGAAAGTATCATGAAGGTCGGAAGAAAAAATATATGTTGTGATTTCAGGAGACTGTAGTTTTTTGGCAGCCTAACAACGCCTTTCATTGAGTGAGTTATTCGCCAGTCTCTGCTTAAGGCTACATCAAGAGGAAACAAATCTTAGAGATAGAACGTAGAACTATTGTATTGTGTCAAGTTTCAAGAAGCTAGCACAAACCGTGTTTGATTTAGAGTTCTAACTGCATCTGTCAATATAGGAGAAAACGCAGTGAAACCTAAGAATTCAAACTGTTCCTGCAAACGAATGCTTCGACCTAGGAGAACGAAACTTGGGCATCCAAGTTTGACTGGTGTACTGCTCATTACTTGAAAGTATCATGAAGGTCGGAAAAAAAAATATATGTTGTGATTTCAGGAGACTGTAGTTTTTTGGCAGCCTAACCACGCCTTTCATTGAGTGAGTTATTCGCCAGTCTCTGCTTAAGGCTACATCAAGAGGAAACAAACCTTAGAGATAGAACTTAGAACTATTGTATTGTGTCAAGTTTCAAGAAGCTAGCCCAAACCGTGTTTGATTTAGAGTTCTAACTGCATCTGTCAATATAGGAGAAAACGCAGTGAAACCTAAAAATTCAAACTGTTCCTGCAAACGAATGCTTCGACCTAGGAGAACGAAACTTGGGCATCCAAGTTTGACTGGTGTACTGCTCATTACTTGAAAGTATCATGAAGTTCAGAAGAAAAAATATATGTTGTGATTTCAGGAGACTGTAGTTTTTTGGCAGCCTAACAACGCCTTTCATTGAGTGAGTTATTCGCCAGTCTCTGCTTAATGCTACACGAAGAGGAAACAAACCTTAGAGATAGAACTTAGAACTATTGTATTGTGTCAAGTTTCAAGAAGCTAGCCCAAACCGTGTTTGATTTAGAGTTCTAACTGCATCTGTCAATATAGGAGAAAACGCAGTGAAACCTAAGAATTCAAACTGTTCCTGCAAACGAATGCTTCGACCTAGGAGAAGGAAACTTGGGCATCCAAGTTTGACTGGTGTACTGCTCATTACTTGAAAGTATCATGAAGGTCGGAAGAAAAAATATATGTTGTGATTTCAGGAGACTGTAGTTTTTTGGCAGCCTAACAACGCCTTTCATTGAGTGAGTTATTCGCCAGTCTCTGCTTAAGGCTACATCAAGAGGAAACAAACCTTAGAGATAGAACGTAGAACTATTGTATTGTGTCAAGTTTCAAGAAGCTAGCACAAACCGTGTTTGATTTAGAGTTCTAACTGCATCTGTCAATATAGGAGAAAACGCAGTGAAACCTAAGAATTCAAACTGTTCCTGCAAACGAATGCTTCGACCTAGGAGAACGAAACTTGGGCATCCAAGTTTGACTGGTGTACTGCTCATTACTTGAAAGTATCATGAAGGTCGGAAGAAAAAATATATGTTGTGATTTCAGGAGACTGTAGTTTTTTGGCAGCCTAACAACGCCTTTCATTGAGTGAGTTATTCGCCAGTCTCTGCTTAAGGCTACATCAAGAGGAAACAAACCTTAGAGATAGAACGTAGAACTATTGTATTGTGTCAAGTTTCAAGAAGCTAGCACAAACCGTGTTTGATTTAGAGTTCTAACTGCATCTGTCAATATAGGAGAAAACGCAGTGAAACCTAAGAATTCAAACTGTTCCTGCAAACGAATGCTTCGACCTAGGAGAACGAAACTTGGGCGTCCAAGTTTGACTGGTGTACTGCTCATTACTTGAAAGTATCATGGAGGTCGGAAGAAAAAATATATGTTGTGATTTCAGGAGACTGTAGTTTTTTGGCAGCCTAAACACGCCTTTCATTGAGTGAGTTATTCGCCAGTCTCTGCTTAAGGCTACATCAAGAGGAAACAAACCTTAGAGATAGAACGTAGAACTATTGTATTGTGTCAAGTTTCAAGAAGCTAGCCCAAACCGTTTTTGATTTAGAGTTCTAACTGCATCTGTCAATATAGGAGAAAACGCAGTGAAACCTAAAAATTCAAACTGTTCCTGCAAACGAATGCTTCGACCTAGGAGAACGAAACTTGGGCATCCAAGTTTGACTGGTGTACTGCTCATTACTTGAAAGTATCATGTAGGTCGGAAGAAAAAATATATGTTGTGATTTCAGGAGACTGTAGTTTTTTGGCAGCCTAACAACGCCTTTCATTGAGTGAGTTATTCGCCAGTCTCTGCTTAAAGCTACATCAAGAGGAAACAAACCTTAGAGATAGAACGTAGAACTATTGTATTGTGTCAAGTTTCAAGAAGCTAGCCCAAACCGTGTTTGATTTAGAGTTCTAACTGCATCTGTCAATATAGGAGAAAACGCAGTGAAACCTAAAAATTCAAACTGTTCCTGCAAAGGAATGCTTCGACCTAGGAGAACGAAACTTGGGCATCCAAGTTTGACTGGTGTACTGCTCATTACTTGAAAGTATCATGAAGGTCGGAAGAAAAAATATATGTTGTGATTTCAGGAGACTGTAGTTTTTTGGCAGCCTAACAACGCCTTTCATTGAGTGAGTTATTCGCCAGTCTCTGCTTAAGGCTACATCAAGAGGAAACAAACCTTAGAGAGAGAACGTAGAACTATTGTATTGTGTCAAGTTTCAAGAAGCTAGCACAAACCGTGTTTGATTTAGAGTTCTAACTGCATCTGTCAATATAGGAGAAAACGCAGTGAAACCTAAAAATTCAAACTGTTCCTGCAAACGAATGCTTCGACCTAGGAGAACGAAACTTGGGCATCCAAGTTTGACTGGTGTACTGCTCATTACTTGAAAGTATCATGAAGTTCGGAAGAAAAAATATATGTTGTGATTTCAGGAGACTGTAGTTTTTTGGCAGCCTAACCACGCCTTTCATTGAGTGAGTTATTCGCCAGTCTCTGCTCAAGGCTACATCAAGAGGAAACAAACCTTAGAGATAGAACGTAGAACTATTGTATTGTGTCAAGTTTCAAGAAGCTAGCACAAACCGTGTTTGATTTAGAGTTCTAACTGCATCTGTCAATATAGGAGAAAACGCAGTGAAACCTAAAAATTCAAACTGTTCCTGCAAAGGAATGCTTCGACCTAGGAGAATGAAACTTGGGCATCCAAGTTTGACTGGTGTACTGCTCATTACTTGAAAGTATCATGAAGGTCGGAAGAAAAAATATATGTTGTGATTTCAGGAGACTCTAGTTTTTTGGCAGCCTAACAACGCCTTTCATTGAGTGAGTTATTCGCCAGTCTCTGCTTAAGGCTACATCAAGAGGAAACAAACCTTAGAGATAGAACGTAGAACTATTGTATTGTGTCAAGTTTCAAGAAGCTAGCACAAACCGTGTTTGATTTAGAGTTCTAACTGCATCTGTCAATATAGGAGAAAACGCAGTGAAACCTAAGAATTCAAACTGTTCCTGCAAACGAATGCTTCGACCTAGGAGAACGAAACTTGGGCATCCAAGTTTGACTGGTGTACTGCTCATTACTTGAAAGTATCATGAAGGTCGGAAAAAAAAATATATGTTGTGATTTCAGGAGACTGTAGTTTTTTGGCAGCCTAACCACGCCTTTCATTGAGTGAGTTATTCGCCAGTCTCTGCTTAAGGCTACATCAAGAGGAAACAAACCTTAGAGATAGAACTTAGAACTATTGTATTGTGTCAAGTTTCAAGAAGCTAGCCCAAACCGTGTTTGATTTAGAGTTCTAACTGCATCTGTCAATATAGGAGAAAACGCAGTGAAACCTAAAAATTCAAACTGTTCCTGCAAACGAATGCTTCGACCTAGGAGAACGAAACTTGGGCATCCAAGTTTGACTGGTGTACTGCTCATTACTTGAAAGTATCATGAAGTTCGGAAGAAAAAATATATGTTGTGATTTCAGGAGACTGTAGTTTTTTGGCAGCCTAACAACGCCTTTCATTGAGTGAGTTATTCGCCAGTCTCTGCTCAAGGCTACATCAAGAGGAAACAAACCTTAGAGATAGAACGTAGAACTATTGTATTGTGTCAAGTTTCAAGAAGCTAGCACAAACCGTGTTTGATTTAGAGTTCTAACTGCATCTGTAAATATAGGAGAAAACGCAGTGAAACCTAAAAATTCAAACTGTTCCTGCAAACGAATGCTTCGACCTAGGAGAACGAAACTTGGGCATCCAAGTTTGAATGGTGTACTGCTCATTACTTGAAAGTATCATGAAGGTCGGAAGAAAAAATATATGTTGTGATTTCAGGAGACTGTAGTTTTTTGGCAGCCTAACAACGCCTTTCATTGAGTGAGTTATTCGCCAGTCTCTGCTTAAGGCTACATCAAGAGGAAACAAACCTTAGAGACAGAACGTAGAACTATTGTATTGTGTCAAGTTTCAAGAAGCTAGCCCAAACCGTGTTTGATTTAGAGTTCTAACTGCATCTGTCAATATAGGAGAAAACGCAGTGAAACCTAAGAATTCAAACTGTTCCTGCAAATGAATGCTTCGACCTAGGAGAACGAAACTTGGGCATCCAAGTTTGACTGGTGTACTGCTCATTACTTGAAAGTATCATGAAGTTCGGAAGAAAAAATATATGTTGTGATTTCAGGAGACTGTAGTTTTTTGGCAGCCTAACAACGCCTTTCATTGAGTGAGTTATTCGCCAGTCTCTGCTTAAGGCTACATCAAGAGGAAACAAACCTTAGAGATAGAACGTAGATCTATTGTATTGTGTCAAGTTTCAAGAAGCTAGCCCAAACCGTGTTTGATTTAGAGTTCTAACTGCATCTGTCAATATAGGAGAAAACGCAGTGAAACCTAAAAATTCAAACTGTTCCTGCAAAGGAATGCTTCGACCTAGGAGAACGAAACTTGGGCATCCAAGTTTGACTGGTGTACTGCTCATTACTTGAAAGTATCATGAAGTTCGGAAGAAAAAATATATGTTGTGATTTCAGGAGACTGTAGTTTTTTGGCAGCCTAACAACGCCTTTCATTGAGTGAGTTATTCGCCAGTCTCTGCTTAAGTCTACACGAAGAGGAAACAAACCTTAGAGATAGAACGTAGAACTATTGTATTGTGTCAAGTTTCAAGAAGCTAGCCCAAACCGTGTTTGATTTAGAGTTCTAACTGCATCTGTCAATATAGGAGAAAACGCAGTGATACCTAAGAATTCAAACTGTTCCTGCAAACGAATGCTTCGACCTAGGAGAACGAAACTTGGGCATCCAAGTTTGACTGGTGTACTGCTCATTACTTGAAAGTATCATGAAGTTCGGAAGAAAAAATATATGTTGTGATTTCAGGAGACTGTAGTTTTTTGGCAGCCTAACAACGCCTTTCATTGAGTGAGTTATTCGCCAGTCTCTGCTTAAGGCTACATCAAGAGGAAACAAACCTTAGAGATAGAACCTAGAACTATTGTATTGTGTCAAGTTTCAAGAAGCTAGCACATACCGTGTTTGATTTAGAGTTCTAACTGCATCTGTCAATATAGGAGAAAACGCAGTGAAACCTAAAAATTCAAACTGTTCCTGCAAACGAATGCTTCGACCTAGGAGAACGAAACTTGGGCATCCAAGTTTGACTGGTGTACTGCTCATTACTTGAAAGTATCATGAAGGTCGGAAGAAAAAATATATGTTGTGATTTCAGGAGACTCTAGTTTTTTGGCAGCCTAACAACGCCTTTCATTGAGTGAGTTATTCACCAGTCTCTGCTTAAGGCTACACCAAGAGGAAACAAACCTTAGAGATAGAACTTAGAACTATTGTATTGTGTCAAGTTTCAAGAAGCTAGCCCAAACCGTGTTTGATTTAGAGTTCTAACTGCATCTGTCAATATAGGAGAAAACGCAGTGAAACCTAAAAATTCAAACTGTTCCTGCAAACGAATGCTTCGACCTAGGAGAACGAAACTTGGGCATCCAAGTTTGACTGGTGTACTGCTCATTACTTGAAAGTATCATGAAGGTCGGAAGAAAAAATATATGTTGTGATTTCAGGAGACTGTAGTTTTTTGGCAGCCTAACAACGCCTTTCATTGAGTGAGTTATTCGCCAGTCTCTGCTTAAGGCTACATCAAGAGGAAACAAACCTTAGAGATAGAACGTAGAACTATTGTATTGTGTCAAGTTTCAAGAAGCTAGCACAAACCGTGTTTGATTTAGAGTTCTAACTGCATCTGTCAATATAGGAGAAAACGCAGTGAAACCTAAGAATTCAAACTGTTCCTGCAAACGAATGCTTCGACCTAGGAGAACGAAACTTGGGCATCCACGTTTGACTGGTGTACTGCTCATTACTTGAAAGTATCATGAAGGTCGGAAGAAAAAATATATGTTGTGATTTCAGGAGACTGTAGTTTTTTGGCAGCCTAACAACGCCTTTCATTGAGTGAGTTATTCGCCAGTCTCTGCTTAAGGCTACATCAAGAGGAAACAAACCTTAGAGATAGAACGTAGAACTATTGTATTGTGTCAAGTTTCAAGAAGCTAGCCCAAACCGTGTTTGATTTAGAGTTCTAACTGCATCTGTCAATATAGGAGAAAACGCAGTGAAACCTAAAAATTCAAACTGTTCCTGCAAACGAATGCTTCGACCTAGGAGAACGAAACTTGGGCGTCCAAGTTTGACTGGTGTACTGCTCATTACTTGAAAGTATCATGGAGGTCGGAAGAAAAAATATATGTTGTGATTTCAGGAGACTGTAGTTTTTTGGCAGCCTAAACACGCCTTTCATTGAGTGAGTTATTCGCCAGTCTCTGCTTAAGGCTACATCAAGAGGAAACAAACCTTAGAGATAGAACGTAGAACTATTGTATTGTGTCAAGTTTCAAGAAGCTAGCCCAAACCGTTTTTGATTTAGAGTTCTAACTGCATCTGTCAATATAGGAGAAAACGCAGTGAAACCTAAAAATTCAAACTGTTCCTGCAAACGAATGCTTCGACCTAGGAGAACGAAACTTGGGCATCCAAGTTTGACTGGTGTACTGCTCATTACTTGAAAGTATCATGTAGGTCGGAAGAAAAAATATATGTTGTGATTTCAGGACACTGTAGTTTTTTGGCAGCCTAACAACGCCTTTCATTGAGTGAGTTATTCGCCAGTCTCTGCTTAAGGCTACATCAAGAGGAAACAAACCTTAGAGATAGAACGTAGAACTATTGTATTGTGTCAAGTTTCAAGAAGCTAGCCCAAACCGTGTTTGATTTAGAGTTCTAACTGCATCTGTCAATATAGGAGAAAACGCAGTGAAACCTAAAAATTCAAACTGTTCCTGCAAAGGAATGCTTCGACCTAGGAGAACGAAACTTGGGCATCCAAGTTTGACTGGTGTACTGCTCATTACTTGAAAGTATCATGAAGGTCGGAAGAAAAAATATATGTTGTGATTTCAGGAGACTGTAGTTTTTTGGCAGCCTAACAACGCCTTTCATTGAGTGAGTTATTCGCCAGTCTCTGCTTAAGGCTACATCAAGAGGAAACAAACCTTAGAGAGAGAACGTAGAACTATTGTATTGTGTCAAGTTTCAAGAAGCTAGCACAAACCGTGTTTGATTTAGAGTTCTAACTGCATCTGTCAATATAGGAGAAAACGCAGTGAAACCTAAAAATTCAAACTGTTCCTGCAAACGAATGCTTCGACCTAGGAGAAAGAAACTTGGGCATCCAAGTTTGACTGGTGTACTGCTCATTACTTGAAAGTATCATGAAGTTCGGAAGAAAAAATATATGTTGTGATTTCAGGAGACTGTAGTTTTTTGGCAGCCTAACCACGCCTTTCATTGAGTGAGTTATTCGCCAGTCTCTGCTCAAGGCTACATCAAGAGGAAACAAACCTTAGAGATAGAACGTAGAACTATTGTATTGTGTCAAGTTTCAAGAAGCTAGCACAAACCGTGTTTGATTTAGAGTTCTAACTGCATCTGTCAATATAGGAGAAAACGCAGTGAAACCTAAAAATTCAAACTGTTCCTGCAAAGGAATGCTTCGACCTAGGAGAACGAAACTTGGGCATCCAAGTTTGACTGGTGTACTGCTCATTACTTGAAAGTATCATGAAGGTCGGAAGAAAAAATATATGTTGTGATTTCAGGAGACTGTAGTTTTTTGGCAGCCTAACAACGCCTTTCATTGAGTGAGTTATTCGCCAGTCTCTGCTTAAGGCTACATCAAGAGGAAACAAACCTTAGAGATAGAACGTAGAACTATTGTATTGTGTCAAGTTTCAAGAAGCTAGCACAAACCGTGTTTGATTTAGAGTTCTAACTGCATCTGTCAATATAGGAGAAAACGCAGTGAAACCTAAGAATTCAAACTGTTCCTGCAAACGAATGCTTCGACCTAGGAGAACGAAACTTGGGCATCCAAGTTTGACTGGTGTACTGCTCATTACTTGAAAGTATCATGAAGGTCGGAAAAAAAAATATATGTTGTGATTTCAGGAGACTGTAGTTTTTTGGCAGCCTAACCACGCCTTTCATTGAGTGAGTTATTCGCCAGTCTCTGCTTAAGGCTACATCAAGAGGAAACAAACCTTAGAGATAGAACTTAGAACTATTGTATTGTGTCAAGTTTCAAGAAGCTAGCCCAAACCGTGTTTGATTTAGAGTTCTAACTGCATCTGTCAATATAGGAGAAAACGCAGTGAAACCTAAAAATTCAAACTGTTCCTGCAAACGAATGCTTCGACCTAGGAGAACGAAACTTGGGCATCCAAGTTTGACTGGTGTACTGCTCATTACTTGAAAGTATCATGAAGTTCGGAAGAAAAAATATATGTTGTGATTTCAGGAGACTGTAGTTTTTTGGCAGCCTAACAACGCCTTTCATTGAGTGAGTTATTCGCCAGTCTCTGCTCAAGGCTACATCAAGAGGAAACAAACCTTAGAGATAGAACGTAGAACTATTGTATTGTGTCAAGTTTCAAGAAGCTAGCACAAACCGTGTTTGATTTAGAGTTCTAACTGCATCTGTAAATATAGGAGAAAACGCAGTGAAACCTAAAAATTCAAACTGTTCCTGCAAACGAATGCTTCGACCTAGGAGAACGAAACTTGGGCATTCAAGTTTGAATGGTGTACTGCTCATTACTTGAAAGTATCATGAAGGTCGGAAGAAAAAATATATGTTGTGATTTCAGGAGACTGTAGTTTTTTGCCAGCCTAACAACGCCTTTCATTGAGTGAGTTATTCGCCAGTCTCTGCTTAAGGCTACATCAAGAGGAAACAAACCTTAGAGACAGAACGTAGAACTATTGTATTGTGTCAAGTTTCAAGAAGCTAGCCCAAACCGTGTTTGATTTAGAGTTCTAACTGCATCTGTCAATATAGGAGAAAACGCAGTGAAACCTAAGAATTCAAACTGTTCCTGCAAACGAATGCTTCGACCTAGGAGAACGAAACTTGGGCATCCAAGTTTGACTGGTGTACTGCTCATTACTTGAAAGTATCATGAAGTTCGGAAGAAAAAATATATGTTGTGATTTCAGGAGACTGTAGTTTTTTGGCAGCCTAACAACGCCTTTCATTGAGTGAGTTATTCGCCAGTCTCTGCTTAATGCTACACGAAGAGGAAACAAACCTTAGAGATAGAACTTAGAACTATTGTATTGTGTCAAGTTTCAAGAAGCTAGCCCAAACCGTGTTTGATTTAGAGTTCTAACTGCATCTGTCAATATAGGAGAAAACGCAGTGAAACCTAAGAATTCAAACTGTTCCTGCAAACGAATGCTTCGACCTAGGAGAAGGAAACTTGGGCATCCAAGTTTGACTGGTGTACTGCTCATTACTTGAAAGTATCATGAAGGTCGGAAGAAAAAATATATGTTGTGATTTCAGGAGACTGTAGTTTTTTGGCAGCCTAACAACGCCTTTCATTGAGTGAGTTATTCGCCAGTCTCTGCTTAAGGCTACATCAAGAGGAAACAAACCTTAGAGATAGAACGTAGAACTATTGTATTGTGTCAAGTTTCAAGAAGCTAGCACAAACCGTGTTTGATTTAGAGTTCTAACTGCATCTGTCAATATAGGAGAAAACGCAGTGAAACCTAAGAATTCAAACTGTTCCTGCAAACGAATGCTTCGACCTAGGAGAACGAAACTTGGGCATCCAAGTTTGACTGGTGTACTGCTCATTACTTGAAAGTATCATGAAGGTCGGAAGAAAAAATATATGTTGTGATTTCAGGAGACTGTAGTTTTTTGGCAGCCTAACAACGCCTTTCATTGAGTGAGTTATTCGCCAGTCTCTGCTTAAGGCTACATCAAGAGGAAACAAACCTTAGAGATAGAACGTAGAACTATTGTATTGTGTCAAGTTTCAAGAAGCTAGCACAAACCGTGTTTGATTTAGAGTTCTAACTGCATCTGTCAATATAGGAGAAAACGCAGTGAAACCTAAAAATTCAAACTGTTCCTGCAAAGGAATGCTTCGACCTAGGAGAACGAAACTTGGGCATCCAAGTTTGACTGGTGTACTGCTCATTACTTGAAAGTATCATGAAGTTCGGAAGAAAAAATATATGTTGTGATTTCAGGAGACTGTAGTTTTTTGGCAGCCTAACAACGCCTTTCATTGAGTGAGTTATTCGCCAGTCTCTGCTTAATGCTACACGAAGAGGAAAGAAACCTTAGAGATAGAACTTAGAACTATTGTATTGTGTCAAGTTTCAAGAAGCTAGCCCAAACCGTGTTTGATTTAGAGTTCTAACTGCATCTGTCAATATAGGAGAAAACGCAGTGAAACCTAAGAATTCAAACTGTTCCTGCAAACGAATGCTTCGACCTAGGAGAAGGAAACTTGGGCATCCAAGTTTGACTGGTGTACTGCTCATTACTTGAAAGTATCATGAAGGTCGGAAGAAAAAATATATGTTGTGATTTCAGGAGACTGTAGTTTTTTGGCAGCCTAACAACGCCTTTCATTGAGTGAGTTATTCGCCAGTCTCTGCTTAAGGCTACATCAAGAGGAAACAAACCTTAGAGATAGAACGTAGAACTATTGTATTGTGTCAAGTTTCAAGAAGCTAGCACAAACCGTGTTTGATTTAGAGTTCTAACTGCATCTGTCAATATAGGAGAAAACGCAGTGAAACCTAAGAATTCAAACTGTTCCTGCAAACGAATGCTTCGACCTAGGAGAACGAAACTTGGGCATCCAAGTTTGACTGGTGTACTGCTCATTACTTGAAAGTATCATGAAGGTCGGAAGAAAAAATATATGTTGTGATTTCAGGAGACTGTAGTTTTTTGGCAGCCTAACAACGCCTTTCATTGAGTGAGTTATTCGCCAGTCTCTGCTTAAGGCTACATCAAGAGGAAACAAACCTTAGAGATAGAACGTAGAACTATTGTATTGTGTCAAGTTTCAAGAAGCTAGCACAAACCGTGTTTGATTTAGAGTTCTAACTGCATCTGTCAATATAGGAGAAAACGCAGTGAAACCTAAAAATTCAAACTGTTCCTGCAAACGAATGCTTCGACCTAGGAGAACGAAACTTGGGCATCCAAGTTTGACTGGTGTACTGCTCATTACTTGAAAGTATCATGAAGTTCGGAAGAAAAAATATATGTTGTGATTTCAGGAGACTGTAGTTTTTTGGCAGCCTAACAACGCCTTTCATTGAGTGAGTTATTCGCCAGTCTCTGCTTAAGGCTACACCAAGAGGAAACAAACCTTAGAGATAGAACTTAGAACTATTGTATTGTGTCAAGTTTCAAGAAGCTAGCCCAAACCGTGTTTGATTTAGAGTTCTAACTGCATCTGTCAATATAGGAGAAAACGCAGTGAAACCTAAAAATTCAAACTGTTCCTGCAAACGAATGCTTCGACCTAGGAGAACGAAACTTGGGCATCCAAGTTTGACTGGTGTACTGCTCATTACTTGAAAGTATCATGTAGGTCGGAAGAAAAAATATATGTTGTGATTTCAGGAGACTGTAGTTTTTTGGCAGCCTAACAACGCCTTTCATTGAGTGAGTTATTCGCCAGTCTCTGCTTAAGGCTACACCAAGAGGAAACAAACCCTTAGAGATAGAACGTAGAACTATTGTATTGTGTCAAGTTTCAAGAAGCTAGCCCAAACCGTGTTTGATTTATAGTTCTAACTGCATCTGTCAATATAGGAGAAAACGCAGTGAAACCTAAAAATTCAAACTGTTCCTGCAAACGAATGCTTCGACCTAGGAGAACGAAACTTGGGCATCCAAGTTTGACTGGTGTACTGCTCATTACTTGAAAGTATCATGAAGGTCGGAAGAAAAAATATATGTTGTGATTTCAGGAGACTGTAGTTTTTTGGCAGCCTAACAACGCCTTTCATTGAGTGAGTTATTCGCCAGTCTCTGCTTAAGGCTACATCAAGAGGAATCAAACCTTAGAGATAGAACGTAGAACTATTGTATTGTGTCAAGTTTCAAGAAGCTAGCACAAACCGTGTTTGATTTAGAGTTCTAACTGCATCTGTCAATATAGGAGAAAACGCAGTGAAACCTAAAAATTCAAACTGTTCCTACAAAGGAATGCTTCGACCTAGGAGAACAAAACTTGGGCGTCCAAGTTTGACTGGTGTACTGCTCATTACTTGAAAGTATCATGAAGGTCGGAAGAAAAAATATATGTTGTGATTTCAGGAGACTGTAGTTTTTGGCAGCCTAACAACGCCTTTCATTGAGTGAGTTATTCGCCAGTCTCTGCTTAAGGCTACATCAAGAGGAAACAAACCTTAGAGATAGAACGTAGAACTATTGTATTGTGTCAAGTTTCAAGAAGCTAGCCCAAACCGCGTTTGATTTAGAGTTCTAACTGCATCTGTCAATATAGGAGAAAACGCAGTGAAACCTAAAAATTCAAACTGTTCCTGCAAACGAATGCTTCGACCTAGGAGAACGAAATTTGGGCGTCCAAGTTTGACTGGTGTACTGCTCATTACTTGAAAGTATCATGAAGTTCGGAAGAAAAAATATATGTTGTGATTTCAGGAGACTGTAGTTTTTTGGCAGCCTAACAATGCCTTTCATTGAGTGAGTTATTCGCCAGTCTCTGCTTAATGCTACACCAAGAGGAAACAAACCTTAGAGATAGAACTTAGAACTATTGTATTGTGTCAAGTTTCAAGAAGCTAGCCCAAACCGTGTTTGATTTAGAGTTCTAACTGCATCTGTCAATATAGGAGAAAACGCAGTGAAACCTAAGAATTCAAACTGTTCCTGCAACGAATGCTTCGACCTAGGAGAACGAAACTTGGGCATCCAAGTTTGACTGGTGTACTGCTCATTACTTGAAAGTATCAGGAAGTTCGGAAGAAAAAATATATGTTGTGATTTCAGGAGACTGTAGTTTTTTGGCAGCCTAACAACGCCTTTCATTGAGTGAGTTATTTGCCAGTCTCTGCTCAAGGCTACATCAAGAGGAAACAAACCTTAGAGATAGAACGTAAAACTATTGTATTGTGTCAAGTTCAAGAAGCTAGCACAAACCGTGTTTGATTTAGAGTTCTAACTGCATCTGTCAATATAGGAGAAAACGCAGTGAAACCTAAGAATTCAAACTGTTCCTGCAAACGAATGCTTCGACCTAGGAGAACGAAACTTGGGCATCCAAGTTTGACTGGTGTACTGCTCATTACTTGAAAGTATCATGAAGGTCGGAAGAAAAAATATATGTTGTGATTTCAGGAGACTGTAGTTTTTTGGCAGCCTAACAACGCCTTTCATTGAGCGAGTTATTCGCCAGTCTCTGCTTAAGGCTACATCAAGAGGAAACAAACCTTAGAGATAGAACGTAGAACTATTGTATTGTGTCAAGTTTCAAGAAGCTAGCACAAACCGTGTTTGATTTAGAGTTCTAACTGCATCTGTCAATATAGGAGAAAACGCAGTGAAACCTAAAAATTCAAACTGTTCCTGCAAACGAATGCTTCGACCTAGGAGAACGAAACTTGGGCATCCAAGTTTGACTGGTGTACTGCTCATTACTTGAAAGTATCATGAAGGTCGGAAGAAAAAATATATGTTGTGATTTCAGGAGACTGTAGTTTTTTGGCAGCCTAACAACGCCTTTCATTGAGTGAGTTATTCGCCAGTCTCTGCTTAAGGCTACATCAAGAGGAAACAAACCTTAGAGACAGAACGTAGAACTATTGTATTGTGTCAAGTTTCAAGAAGCTAGCCCAAACCGTGTTTGATTTAGAGTTCTAACTGCATCTGTCAATATAGGAGAAAACGCAGTGAAACCTAAGAATTCAACTGTTCCTGCAAACGAATGCTTCGACCTAGGAGAACGAAACTTGGGCATCCAAGTTTGACTGGTGTACTGCTCATTACGTGAAAGTATCATGAAGTTCGGAAGAAAAAATATGTGTTGTGATTTCAGGAGACTGTAGTTTTTTGGCAGCCCAACAACGCCTTTCATTGAGTGAGTTATTCGCCAGTCTCTGCTTAATGCTACACCAAGAGGAAACAAACCTTAGAGATAGAACTTAGAACTATTGTATTGTGTCAAGTTTCAAGAAGCTAGCCCAAACCGTGTTTGATTTAGAGTTCTAACTGCATCTGTCAATATAGGAGAAAATGCAGTGAAACCTAAGAATTCAAACTGTTCCTGCAAACGAATGCTTCGACCTAGGAGAACGAAACTTGGGCATCCAAGTTTGACTGGTGTACTGCTCATTACTTGAAAGTATCATGAAGGTCGGAAGAAAAAATATATGTTGTGATTTCAGGAGACTGTAGTTTTTTGGCAGCCTAACAACGCCTTTCATTGAGTGAGTTATTCGCCAGTCTCTGCTTAAGGCTACACCAAGAGGAAACAAACCTTAGAGATAGAACGTAGAACTATTGTATTGTGTCAAGTTTCAAGAAGCTAGCACAAACCGTGTTTGATTTAGAGTTCTAACTGCATCTGTCAATATAGGAGAAAACGCAGTGAAACCTAAAAATTCAAACTGTTCCTGCAAACGAATGCTTCGACCTAGGAGAACGAAACTTGGGCATCCAAGATTGACTGGTGTACTGCTCATTACTTGAAAGTATCATGAAGGTCGGAAGAAAAAATATATGTTGTGATTTCAGGAGACTGTAGTTTTTTGGCTGCCTAACAACGCCTTTCATTGAGTGAGTTATTCGCCAGTCTCTGCTTAAGGCTACATCAAGAGGAAACAAACCTTAGAGATAGAACGTAGAACTATTGTATTGTGTCAAGTTTCAAGAAGCTAGCACAAACCGTGTTTGATTTAGAGTTCTAACTGCATCTGTCAATATAGGAGAAAACGCAGTGAAACCTAAAAATTCAAACTGTTCCTGCAAACGAATGCTTCGACCTAGGAGAACGAAACTTGGGCGTCCAAGTTTGACTGGTGTACTGCTCATTACTTGAAAGTATCATGTAGGTCGGAAGAAAAAATATATGTTGTGATTTCAGGAAACTGCAGGTTTTTTTCAGCCTAACAACGCCTTTCATTGAGTGACTTATTCGCCAGTCTCTGCTTAAGGCTACATCAAGAGGAAACAAACCTTAGAGATAGAACGTAGAACTATTGTATTGTGTCAAGTTTCAAGAAGCTAGCCCAAACCGTTTTTGATTTAGAGTTCTAACTGCATCTGTCAATATAGGAGAAAACGCAGTGAAACCTAAAAATTCAAACTGTTCCTGCAAAGGAATGCTTCGACCTAGGAGAACGAAACTTGGGCATCCAAGTTTGACTGGTGTACTGCTCATTACTTGAAAGTATCATGTAGGTCGGAAGAAAAAATATATGTTGTGATTTCAGGAGACTGTAGTTTTTTGGCAGCCTAACAACGCCTTTCATTGAGTGAGTTATTCGCCAGTCTCTGCTTAAGGCTACATCAAGAGGAAACAAACCTTAGAGATAGAACGTAGAACTATTGATTTGTGTCAAGTTTCAAGAAGCTAGCCCAAACCGTGTTTGATTTAGAGTTCTAGCTGCATCTGTCAATATAGGAGAAAACGCAGTGAAACCTAAAAATTCAAACTGTTCCTGCAAAGGAATGCTTCGACCTAGGAGAACGAAACTTGGGCATCCAAGTTTGACTGGTGTACTGCTCATTACTTGAAAGTATCATGAAGGTCGGAAGAAAAAATATATGTTGTGATTTCAGGAGACTGTAGTTTTTTGGCAGCCTAACAACGCCTTTCATTGAGTGAGTTATTCGCCAGTCTCTGCTTAAGGCTACATCAAGAGGAAACAAACCTTAGAGATAGAACGTAGATCTATTGTATTGTGTCAAGTTTCAAGAAGCTAGACCAAACCGTGTTTGATTTAGAGTTCTAACTGCATCGGTCAATATAGGAGAAAACGCAGTGAAACCTAAGAATTCAAACTGTTCCTGCAAACGAATGCTTCGACCTAGGAGAACGAAACTTGGGCATCCAAGTTTGACTGGTGTACTGCTCATTACTTGAAAGTATCATGAAGGTCGGAAGAAAAAATATATGTTGTGATTTCAGGAGACTGTAGTTTTTTGGCAGCCTAACCACGCCTTTCATTGAGTGAGTTATTCGCCAGTCTCTGCTTAAGGCTACATCAAGAGGAAACAAACCTTAGAGATAGAACGTAGAACTATTGTATTGTGTCAAGTTTCAAGAAGCTAGCCCAAACCGTGTTTGATTTAGAGTTCTAACTGCATCTGTCAATATAGGAGAAAACGCAGTGAAACCTAAAAATTCAAACTGTTCCTGCAAACGAATGCTTCGACCTAGGAGAACGAAACTTGGGCATCCAAGTTTGACTGGTGTACTGCTCATTACTTGAAAGTATCAGGAAGTTCGGAAGAAAAAATATATGTTGTGATTTCAGGAGACTGTAGTTTTTTGGCAGCCTAACAACGCCTTTCATTGAGTGAGTTATTCGCCAGACTCTGCTCAAGGCTACATCAAGAGGAAACAAACCTTAGAGATAGAACGTAAAACTATTGTGTTGTGTCAAGTTTCAAGAAGCTAGCACAAACCGTGTTTGATTTAGAGTTCTAACTGCATCTGTCAATATAGGAGAAAACGCAGTGAAACCTAAGAATTCAAACTGTTCCTGCAAACGAATGCTTCGACCTAGGAGAACGAAACTTGGGCATCCAAGTTTGACTGGTGTACTGCTCATTACTTGAAAGTATCATGAAGGTCGGAAGAAAAAATATATGTTGTGATTTCAGGAGACTGTAGTTTTTTGGCAGCCTAACAACGCCTTTCATTGAGTGAGTTATTCGCCAGTCTCTGCTTAAGGCTACATCAAGAGGAAACAAACCTTAGAGATAGAACGTAGAACTATTGTATTGTGTCAAGTTTCAAGAAGCTAGCACAAACCGTGTTTGATTTAGAGTTCTAACTGCATCTGTCAATATAGGAGAAAACGCAGTGAAACCTAAATTTTCAAACTGTTCCTGCAAACGAATGCTTCGACCTAGGAGAACGAAACTTGGGCATCCAAGTTTGACTGGTGTACTGCTCATTACTTGAAAGTATCATGAAGGTCGGAAGAAAAAATATATGTTGTGATTTCAGGAGACTGTAGTTTTTTGGCAGCCTAACAACGCCTTTCATTGAGTGAGTTATTCGCCAGTCTCTGCTTAAGGCTACATCAAGAGGAAACAAACCTTAGAGACAGAACGTAGAACTATTTTATTGTGTCAAGTTTCAAGAAGCTAGCCCAAACCGTGTTTGATTTAGAGTTCTAACTGCATCTGTCAATATAGGAGAAAACGCAGTGAAACCTAAGAATTCAAACTGTTCCTGCAAACGAATGCTTCGACCTAGGAGAACGAAACTTGGGCATCCAAGTTTGACTGGTGTACTGCTCATTACGTGAAAGTATCATGAAGTTCGGAAGAAAAAATATATGTTGTGATTTCAGGAGACTGTAGTTTTTTGGCAGCCTAACAACGCCTTTCATTGAGTGAGTTATTCGCCAGTCTCTGCTTAATGCTACACCAAGAGGAAACAAACCTTAAGGATAGAACTTAGAACTATTGTATTGTGTCAAGTTTCAAGAAGCTAGCCCAAACCGTGTTTGATTTAGAGTTCTAACTGCATCTGTCAATATAGGAGAAAATGCAGTGAAACCTAAGAATTCAAACTGTTCCTGCAAACGAATGCTTCGACCTAGGAGAACGAAACTTGGGCATCCAAGTTTGACTGGTGTACTGCTCATTACTTGAAAGTATCATGAAGGTCGGAAGAAAAAATATATGTTGTGATTTCAGGAGACTGTAGTTTTTTGGCAGCCTAACAACGCCTTTCATTGAGTGAGTTATTCGCCAGTCTCTGCTTAAGGCTACACCAAGAGGAAACAAACCTTAGAGATAGAACGTAGAACTATTGTATTGTGTCAAGTTTCAAGAAGCTAGCACAAACCGTGTTTGATTTAGAGTTCTAACTGCATCTGTCAATATAGGAGAAAACGCAGTGAAACCTAAAAATTCAAACTGTTCCTGCAAACGAATGCTTCGACCTAGGAGAACGAAACTTGGGCATCCAAGATTGACTGGTGTACTGCTCATTACTTGAAAGTATCATGAAGGTCGGAAGAAAAAATATATGTTGTGATTTCAGGAGACTGTAGTTTTTTGGCTGCCTAACAACGCCTTTCATTGAGTGAGTTATTCGCCAGTCTCTGCTTAAGGCTACATCAAGAGGAAACAAACCTTAGAGATAGAACGTAGAACTATTGTATTGTGTCAAGTTTCAAGAAGCTAGCACAAACCGTGTTTGATTTAGAGTTCTAACTGCATCTGTCAATATAGGAGAAAACGCAGTGAAACCTAAAAATTCAAACTGTTCCTGCAAACGAATGCTTCGACCTAGGAGAACGAAACTTGGGCGTCCAAGTTTGACTGGTGTACTGCTCATTACTTGAAAGTATCAGGAAGTTCGGAAGAAAAAATATATGTTGTGATTTCAGGAGACTGTAGTTTTTTGGCAGCCTAACAACGCCTTTCATTGAGTGAGTTATTCGCCAGACTCTGCTCAAGGCTACATCAAGAGGAAACAAACCTTAGAGATAGAACGTAAAACTATTGTGTTGTGTCAAGTTTCAAGAAGCTAGCACAAACCGTGTTTGATTTAGAGTTCTAACTGCATCTGTCAATATAGGAGAAAACGCAGTGAAACCTAAGAATTCAAACTGTTCCTGCAAACGAATGCTTCGACCTAGGAGAACGAAACTTGGGCATCCAAGTTTGACTGGTGTACTGCTCATTACTTGAAAGTATCATGAAGGTCGGAAGAAAAAATATATGTTGTGATTTCAGGAGACTGTAGTTTTTTGGCAGCCTAACAACGCCTTTCATTGAGTGAGTTATTCGCCAGTCTCTGCTTAAGGCTACATCAAGAGGAAACAAACCTTAGAGATAGAACGTAGAACTATTGTATTGTGTCAAGTTTCAAGAAGCTAGCACAAACCGTGTTTGATTTAGAGTTCTAACTGCATCTGTCAATATAGGAGAAAACGCAGTGAAACCTAAATTTTCAAACTGTTCCTGCAAACGAATGCTTCGACCTAGGAGAACGAAACTTGGGCATCCAAGTTTGACTGGTGTACTGCTCATTACTTGAAAGTATCATGAAGGTCGGAAGAAAAAATATATGTTGTGATTTCAGGAGACTGTAGTTTTTTGGCAGCCTAACAACGCCTTTCATTGAGTGAGTTATTCGCCAGTCTCTGCTTAAGGCTACATCAAGAGGAAACAAACCTTAGAGACAGAACGTAGAACTATTTTATTGTGTCAAGTTTCAAGAAGCTAGCCCAAACCGTGTTTGATTTAGAGTTCTAACTGCATCTGTCAATATAGGAGAAAACGCAGTGAAACCTAAGAATTCAAACTGTTCCTGCAAACGAATGCTTCGACCTAGGAGAACGAAACTTGGGCATCCAAGTTTGACTGGTGTACTGCTCATTACGTGAAAGTATCATGAAGTTCGGAAGAAAAAATATATGTTGTGATTTCAGGAGACTGTAGTTTTTTGGCAGCCTAACAACGCCTTTCATTGAGTGAGTTATTCGCCAGTCTCTGCTTAATGCTACACCAAGAGGAAACAAACCTTAAGGATAGAACTTAGAACTATTGTATTGTGTCAAGTTTCAAGAAGCTAGCCCAAACCGTGTTTGATTTAGAGTTCTAACTGCATCTGTCAATATAGGAGAAAATGCAGTGAAACCTAAGAATTCAAACTGTTCCTGCAAACGAATGCTTCGACCTAGGAGAACGAAACTTGGGCATCCAAGTTTGACTGGTGTACTGCTCATTACTTGAAAGTATCATGAAGGTCGGAAGAAAAAATATATGTTGTGATTTCAGGAGACTGTAGTTTTTTGGCAGCCTAACAACGCCTTTCATTGAGTGAGTTATTCGCCAGTCTCTGCTTAAGGCTACACCAAGAGGAAACAAACCTTAGAGATAGAACGTAGAACTATTGTATTGTGTCAAGTTTCAAGAAGCTAGCACAAACCGTGTTTGATTTAGAGTTCTAACTGCATCTGTCAATATAGGAGAAAACGCAGTGAAACCTAAAAATTCAAACTGTTCCTGCAAACGAATGCTTCGACCTAGGAGAACGAAACTTGGGCATCCAAGATTGACTGGTGTACTGCTCATTACTTGAAAGTATCATGAAGGTCGGAAGAAAAAATATATGTTGTGATTTCAGGAGACTGTAGTTTTTTGGCTGCCTAACAACGCCTTTCATTGAGTGAGTTATTCGCCAGTCTCTGCTTAAGGCTACATCAAGAGGAAACAAACCTTAGAGATAGAACGTAGAACTATTGTATTGTGTCAAGTTTCAAGAAGCTAGCACAAACCGTGTTTGATTTAGAGTTCTAACTGCATCTGTCAATATAGGAGAAAACGCAGTGAAACCTAAAAATTCAAACTGTTCCTGCAAACGAATGCTTCGACCTAGGAGAACGAAACTTGGGCGTCCAAGTTTGACTGGTGTACTGCTCATTACTTGAAAGTATCATGTAGGTCGGAAGAAAAAATATATGTTGTGATTTCAGGAAACTGCAGTTTTTTGGCAGCCTAACAACGCCTTTCATTGAGTGACTTATTCGCCAGTCTCTGCTTAAGGCTACATCAAGAGGAAACAAACCTTAGAGATAGAACGTAGAACTATTGTATTGTGTCAAGTTTCAAGAAGCTAGCCCAAACCGTTTTTGATTTAGAGTTCTAACTGCATCTGTCAATATAGGAGAAAACGCAGTGAAACCTAAAAATTCAAACTGTTCCTGCAAAGGAATGCTTCGACCTAGGAGAACGAAACTTGGGCATCCAAGTTTGACTGGTGTACTGCTCATTACTTGAAAGTATCATGTAGGTCGGAAGAAAAAATATATGTTGTGATTTCAGGAGACTGTAGTTTTTTGGCAGCCTAACAACGCCTTTCATTGAGTGAGTTATTCGCCAGTCTCTGCTTAAGGCTACATCAAGAGGAAACAAACCTTAGAGATAGAACGTAAAACTATTGATTTGTGTCAAGTTTCAAGAAGCTAGCCCAAACCGTGTTTGATTTAGAGTTCTAGCTGCATCTGTCAATATAGGAGAAAACGCAGTGAAACCTAAAAATTCAAACTGTTCCTGCAAAGGAATGCTTCGACCTAGGAGAACGAAACTTGGGCATCCAAGTTTGACTGGTGTACTGCTCATTACTTGAAAGTATCATGAAGGTCGGAAGAAAAAATATATGTTGTGATTTCAGGAGACTGTAGTTTTTTGGCAGCCTAACAACGCCTTTCATTGAGTGAGTTATTCGCCAGTCTCTGCTTAAGGCTACATCAAGAGGAAACAAACCTTAGAGATAGAACGTAGATCTATTGTATTGTGTCAAGTTTCAAGAAGCTAGCCCAAACCGTGTTTGATTTAGAGTTCTAACTGCATCGGTCAATATAGGAGAAAATGCAGTGAAACCTAAAAATTCAAACTGTTCCCGCAAACGAATGCTTCGACCTAGGAGAACGAAACTTGGGCATCCAAGTTTGACTGGTGTACTGCTCATTACTTGAAAGTATCATGAAGTTCGGAAAAAAAAATATATGTTGTGATTTCAGGAGACTGTAGTTTTTTGGCAGCCTAACAACGCCTTTCATTGAGTGAGTTATTCGCCAGTCTCTGCTTAAGGCTACACCAAGAGGAAACAAACCTTAGAGATAGAACTTAGAACTATTGTATTGTGTCAAGTTTCAAGAAGCTAGCCCAAACCGTGTTTGATTTAGAGTTCTAACTGCATCTGTCAATATAGGAGAAAACGCAGTGAAACCTAAAAATTCAAACTGTTCCTGCAAACGAATGCTTCGACCTAGGAGAACGAAACTTGGGCATCCAAGTTTGACTGGTGTACTGCTCATTACTTGAAAGTATCATGTAGGTCGGAAGAAAAAATATATGTTGTGATTTCAGGAGACTGTAGTTTTTTGGCAGCCTAACAACGCCTTTCATTGAGTGAGTTATTCGCCAGTCTCTGCTTAAGGCTACACCAAGAGGAAACAAACCTTAGAGATAGAACGTAGAACTATTGTATTGTGTCAAGTTTCAAGAAGCTAGCCCAAACCGTGTTTGATTTAGAGTTCTAACTGCATCTGTCAATATAGGAGAAAACGCAGTGAAACCTAAAAATTCAAACTGTTCCTGCAAACGAATGCTTCGACCTAGGAGAACGAAACTTGGGCATCCAAGTTTGACTGGTGTACTGCTCATTACTTGAAAGTATCATGTAGGTCGGAAGAAAAAATATATGTTGTGATTTCAGGAGACTGTAGTTTTTTGGCAGCCTAACAACGCCTTTCATTGAGTGAGTTATTCGCCAGTCTCTGCTTAAGGCTACATCAAGAGGAAACAAACCTTAGAGATAGAACGTAGAACTATTGTATTGTGTCAAGTTTCAAGAAGCTAGCCCAAACCGTGTTTGATTTAGAGTTCTAGCTGCATCTGTCAATATAGGAGAAAACGCAGTGAAACCTAAAAATTCAAACTGTTCCTGCAAAGGAATGCTTCGACCTAGGAGAACGAAACTTGGGCATCCAAGTTTGCCTGGTGTACTGCTCATTACTTGAAAGTATCATGAAGGTCGGAAGAAAAAATATATGTTGTGATTTCAGGAGACTGTAGTTTTTTGGCAGCCTAACAACGCCTTTCATTGAGTGAGTTATTCGCCAGTCTCTGCTTAAGGCTACATCAAGAGGAAACAAACCTTAGAGATAGAACGTAGATCTATTGTATTGTGTCAAGTTTCAAGAAGCTAGCCCAAACCGTGTTTGATTTAGAGTTCTAACTGCATCGGTCAATATAGGGAGAAAATGCAGTGAAACCTAAAAATTCAAACTGTTCCCGCAAACGAATGCTTCGACCTAGGAGAACGAAACTTGGGCATCCAAGTTTGACTGGTGTACTGCTCATTACTTGAAAGTATCATGAAGTTCGGAAGAAAAATATATGTTGTGATTTCAGGAGACTGTAGTTTTTTGGCAGCCTAACAACGCCTTTCATTGAGTGAGTTATTCGCCAGTCTCTGCTTAAGGCTACACCAAGAGGAAACAAACCTTAGAGATAGAACTTAGAACTATTGTATTGTGTCAAGTTTCAAGAAGCTAGCCCAAACCGTGTTTGATTTAGAGTTCTAACTGCATCTGTCAATATAGGAGAAAACGCAGTGAAACCTAAAAATTCAAACTGTTCCTGCAAACGAATGCTTCGACCTAGGAGAACGAAACTTGGGCATCCAAGTTTGACTGGTGTACTGCTCATTACTTGAAAGTATCATGTAGGTCGGAAGAAAAAATATATGTTGTGATTTCAGGAGACTGTAGTTTTTTGGCAGCCTAACAACGCCTTTCATTGAGTGAGTTATTCGCCAGTCTCTGCTTAAGGCTACACCAAGAGGAAACAAACCTTAGAGATAGAACGTAGAACTATTGTATTGTGTCAAGTTTCAAGAAGCTAGCCCAAACCGTGTTTGATTTAGAGTTCTAACTGCATCTGTCAATATAGGAGAAAACGCAGTGAAACCTAAAAATTCAAACTGTTCCTGCAAACGAATGCTTCGACCTAGGAGAACGAAACTTGGGCATCCAAGTTTGACTGGTGTACTGCTCATTACTTGAAAGTATCATGTAGGTCGGAAGAAAAAATATATGTTGTGATTTCAGGAGACTGTAGTTTTTGGCAGCCTAACAACGCCTTTCATTGAGTGAGTTATTCGCCAGTCTCTGCTTAAGGCTACATCAAGAGGAAACAAACCTTAGAGATAGAACGTAGAACTATTGTATTGTGTCAAGTTTCAAGAAGCTAGCCCAAACCGTGTTTGATTTAGAGTTCTAACTGCATCTGTCAATATAGGAGAAAACGCAGTGAAACCTAAAAATTCAAACTGTTCCTGCAAAGGAATGCTTCGACCTAGGGGAACGAAACTTGGGCATCCAAGTTTGACTGGTGTACTGCTCATTACTTGAAAGTATCATGAAGGTCGGAAGAAAAAATATATGTTGTGATTTCAGGAGACTGTTGGTTTTTTTCAGCCTAACAACGCCTTTCATTGAGTGAGTTATTCGCCAGTCTCTGCTTAATGCTACACCAAGAGGAAACAAACCTTAGAGATAGAACTTAGAACTATTGTATTGTGTCAAGTTTCAAGAAGCTAGCCCAAACCGTGTTTGATTTAGAGTTCTAACTGCATCTGTCAATATAGGAGAAAACGCAGTGAAACCTAAGAATTCAAACTGTTCCTGCAAACGAATGCTTCGACCTAGGAGAACGAAACTTGGGCATCCAAGTTTGACTGGTGTACTGCTCATTACTTGAATGTATCATGAAGGTCGGAAGAAAAAATATATGTTGTGATTTCAGGAGACTGTAGTTTTTTGGCAGCCTAACAACGCCTTTCATTGAGTGAGTTATTCGCCAGTCTCTGCTTAAGGCTACATCAAGAGGAAACAAACCTTAGAGATAGAACGTAGAACTATTGTATTATGTCAAGTTTCAAGAAGCTAGCCCAAACCGTGTTTGATTTAGAGTTCTAACTGCATCTGTCAATATAGGAGAAAACGCAGTGAAACCTAAAAATTCAAACTGTTCCTGCAAACGAATGCTTCGACCTAGGAGAACGAAACTTGGGCATCCAAGTTTGACTGGTGTACTTCTCATTACTTGAAAGTATCATGAAGGTCGGAAGAAAAAATATATGTTGTGATTTCAGGAGACTGTAGTTTTTTGGCAGCCTAACAACGCCTTTCATTGAGTGAGTTATTCGCCAGTCTCTGCTTAAGGCTACATCAAGAGGAAACAAACCTTAGAGATAGAACGTAGAACTATTGTATTGTGTCAAGTTTCAAGAAGCTAGCCCAAACCGTGTTTGATTTAGAGTTCTAACTGCATCTGTCAATATAGGAGAAAACGCAGTGAAACCTAAGAATTCAAACTGTTCCTGCAAACGAATGCTTCGACCTAGGAGAACGAAACTTGGGCATCAAAGTTTGACTGGTGTACTGCTCATTACTTGAAAGTATCATGAAGTTCGGAAGAAAAAATATATGTTGTGATTTCAGGAGACTGTAGTTTTTTGGCAGCCTAACAACGCCTTTCATTGAGTGAGTTATTCGCCAGTCTCTGCTTAATGCTACACCAAGAGGAAACAAACCTTAGAGATAGAACTTAGAACTATTGTATTGTGTCAAGTTTCAAGAAGCTAGCCCAAACCGTGTTTGATTTAGAGTTCTAACTGCATCTGTCAATATAGGAGAAAACGCAGTGAAACCTAAGAATTCAAACTGTTCCTGCAAACGAATGCTTCGACCTAGGAGAACGAAACTTGGGCATCCAAGTTTGACTGGTGTACTGCTCATTACTTGAAAGTATCATGAAGGTCGGAAGAAAAAATATATGTTGTGATTTCAGGAGACTGTAGTTTTTTGGCAGCCTAACAACGCCTTTCATTGAGTGAGTTATTCGCCAGTCTCTGCTTAAGGCTACATCAAGAGGAAACAAACCTTAGAGATAGAACGTAGAACTATTGTATTGTGTCAAGTTTCAAGAAGCTAGCACAAACCGTGTTTGATTTAGAGTTCTAACTGCATCTGTCAATATAGGAGAAAACGCAGTGAAACCTAAAAATTCAAACTGTTCCTGCAAACGAATGCTTCGACCTAGGAGAACGAAACTTGGGCATCCAAGTTTGACTGGTGTACTTCTCATTACTTGAAAGTATCATGAAGGTCGGAAGAAAAAATATATGTTGTGATTTCAGGAGACTGTAGTTTTTTGGCAGCCTAACAACAACGCCTTTCATTGAGTGAGTTATTCGCCAGTCTCTGCTTAAGGCTACATCAAGAGGAAACAAACCTTAGAGATAGAACGTAGAACTATTGTATTGTGTCAAGTTTCAAGAAGCTAGCCCAAACCGTGTTTGATTTAGAGTTCTAACTGCATCTGTCAATATAGGAGAAAACGCAGTGAAACCTAAGAATTCAAACTGTTCCTGCAAAGGAATGCTTCGACCTAGGAGAACGAAACTTGGGCGTCCAAGTTTGACTGGTGTACTGCTCATTACTTGAAAGTATCATGAAGTTCGGAAGAAAAAATATATGTTGTGATTTCAGGAGACTGTAGTTTTTTGGCAGCCTAACAACGCCTTTCATTGAGTGAGTTATTCGCCAGTCTCTGCTTAATGCTACACCAAGAGGAAACAAACCTTAGAGATAGAACTTAGAACTATTGTATTGTGTCAAGTTTCAAGAAGCTAGCAAAAACCGTGTTTGATTTAGAGTTCTAACTGCATCTGTCAATATAGGAGAAAACGCAGTGAAACCTAAAAATTCAAACTGTTCCTGCAAACGAATGCTTCGACCTAGGAGAACGAAACTTGGGCATTAAAGTTTGACTGGTGTACTGCTCATTACTTGAAAGTATCATGAAGGTCGGAAGAAAAAATATATGTTGTGATTTCAGGAGACTGTAGTTTTTTGGCAGCCTAACAACGCCTTTCATTGAGTGAGTTATTCGCCAGTCTCTGCTTAAGGCTACATCAAGAGGAAACAAACCTTAGAGATAGAACGTAGAACTATTGTATTGTGTCAAGTTTCAAGAAGCTAGCACAAACCGTGTTTGATTTAGAGTTCTAACTGCATCTGTCAATATAGGAGAAAACGCAGTGAAACCTAAAAATTCAAACTGTTCCTGCAAACGAATGCTTCGACCTAGGAGAACGAAACTTGGGCATCCAAGTTTGACTGGTGTACTGCTCTTTACTTGAAAGTATCATGAAGGTCGGAAGAAAAAATATATGTTGTGATTTCAGGAGACTGTAGTTTTTTGGCAGCCTAACAACGCCTTTCATTGAGTGAGTTATTCGCCAGTCTCTGCTTAAGGCTACATCAAGAGGAAACAAACCTTAGAGATAGAACGTAGAACTATTGTATTGTGTCAAGTTTCAAGAAGCTAGCACAAACCGTGTTTGATTTAGAGTTCTAACTGCATCTGTCAATATAGGAGAAAACGCAGTGAAACCTAAAAATTCAAACTGTTCCTGCAAACGAATGCTTCGACCTAGGAGAACGAAAGTTGGGCTTCCAAGTTTGACTGGTGTACTGCTCATTACTTGAAAGTATCTTGAAGGTCGGAAGAAAAAATATATGTTGTGATTTCAGGAGACTGTATTTTTTTGGCAGCCTAACAACGCCTTTCATTGAGTGAGTTATTCGCCAGTCTCTGCTCAAGGCTACATCAAGTGGAAACAAACCTTAGAGATAGAACGTAGAACTATTGTATTGTGTCAAGTTTCAAGAAGCTAGCACAAACCGTGTTTGATTTAGAGTTCTAACTGCATCTGTCAATATAGGAGAAAACGCAGTGAAACCTAAAAATTCAAACTGTTCCTGCAAAGGAATGCTTCGACCTAGGAGAACGAAACTTGGGCATCCAAGTTTGACTGGTGTACTGCTCATTACTTGAAAGTATCATGAAGGTCGGAAGAAAAAATATATGTTGTGATTTCAGGAGACTGTAGTTTTTTGGCAGCCTAACAACGCCTTTCATTGAGTGAGTTATTCGCCAGTCTCTGCTTAAGGCTACATCAAGAGGAAACAAACCTTAGAGATAGAACGTAGAACTATTGTATTGTGTCAAGTTTCAAGAAGCTAGCACAAACCGTGTTTGATTTAGAGTTCTAACTGCATCTGTCAATATAGGAGAAAACGCAGTGAAACCTAAAAATTCAAACTGTTCCTGCAAACGAAGGCTTCGACCTAGGAGAACGAAACTTGGGCATCCAAGTTTGACTGGTGTACTGCTCATTACTTGAAAGTATCATGAAGTTCGGAAGAAAAAATATATGTTGTGATTTCAGGAGACTGTAGTTTTTTGGCAGCCTAACAACGCCTTTCATTGAGTGAGTTATTCGCCAGTCTCTGCTTAAGGCTACACCAAGAGGAAACAAACCTTAGAGATAGAACTTAGAACTATTGTATTGTGTCAAGTTTCAAGAAGCTAGCCCAAACCGTGTTTGATTTAGAGTTCTAACTGCATCTGTCAATATAGGAGAAAACGCAGTGAAACCTAAAAATTCAAACTGTTCCTGCAAACGAATGCTTCGACCTAGGAGAATGAAACTTGGGCATCCAAGTTTGACTGGTGTACTGCTCATTACTTGAAAGTATCATGAAGGTCGGAAGAAAAAATATATGTTGTGATTTCAGGAGACTGTAGTTTTTTGGCAGCCTAACAACGCCTTTAATTGAGTGAGTTATTCGCCAGTCTCTGCTTAAGGCTACATCAAGAGGAAACAAACCTTAGAGATACAACGTAGAACTATTGTATTGTGTCAAGTTTCAAGAAGCTAGCACAAACCGTGTTTGATTTAGAGTTCTAACTGCATCTGTCAATATAGGAGAAAACGCAGTGAAACCTAAGAATTCAAACTGTTCCTGCAAACGAATGCTTCGACCTAGGAGAACGAAACTTGGGCATCCAAGTTTGACTGGTGTACTGCTCATTACTTGAAAGTATCATGAAGGTCGGAAGAAAAAATATATGTTGTGATTTCAGGAGACTGTAGTTTTTTGGCAGCCTAACAACGCCTTTCATTGAGTGAGTTATTCGCCAGTCTCTGCTTAAGGCTACATCAAGAGGAAACAAACCTTAGAGATAGAACGTAGAACTATTGTATTGTGTCAAGTTTCAAGAAGCTAGCACAAACCGTGTTTGATTTAGAGTTCTAACTGCATCTGTCAATATAGGAGAAAACGCAGTGAAACCTAAAAATTCAAACTGTTCCTGCAAAGGAATGCTTCGACCTAGGAGAATGAAACTTAGGCATCCAAGTTTGACTGGTGTACTGCTCATTACTTGAAAGTATCATGAAGGTCGGAAGAAAAAATATATGTTGTGATTTCAGGAGACTGTAGTTTTTTGGCAGCCTAACAACGCCTTTCATTGAGTGAGTTATTCGCCAGTCTCTGCTTAAGGCTACATCAAGAGGAAACAAACCGTAGAGATAGAACGTAGAACTATTGTATTGTGTCAAGTTTCAAGAAGCTAGCACAAACCGTGTTTGATTTAGAGTTCTAACTGCATCTGTCAATATAGGAGAAAACGCAGTGAAACCTAAAAATTCAAACTGTTCCTGCAAAGGAATGCTTCGACCTAGGAGAACGAAACTTGGGCATCCAAGTTTGACTGGTGTACTGCTCATTACTTGAAAGTATCATGAAGGTCGGAAGAAAAAATATATGTTGTGATTTCAGGAGACTGTAGTTTTTTGGCAGCCTAACAACGCCTTTCATTGAGTGAGTTATTCGCCAGTCTCTGCTTAAGGCTACATCAAGAGGAAACAAACCTTAGAGATAGAACGTAGAACTATTGTATTGTGTCAAGTTTCAAGAAGCTAGCACAAACCGTGTTTGATTTAGAGTTCTAACTGCATCTGTCAATATAGGAGAAAACGCAGTGAAACCTAAAAATTCAAACTGTTCCTGCAAACGAATGCTTGTACCTAGGAGAACGAAAGTTGGGCTTCCAAGTTTGACTGGTGTACTGCTCATTACTTGAAAGTATCATGAAGGTCGGAAGAAAAAATATATGTTGTGATTTCAGGAGACTGTAGTTTTTTGGCAGCCTAACAACGCCTTTCATTGAGTGAGTTATTCGCCAGTCTCTGCTTAAGGCTACATCAAGAGGAAACAAACCTTAGAGATAGAACGTAGAACTATTGTATTGTGTCAAGTTTCAAGAAGCTAGCACAAACCGTGTATGATTTAGAGTTCTAACTGCATCTGTCAATATAGGAGAAAACGCAGTGAAACCTAAAAATTCAAACTTTTCCTGCAAACGAATGCTTCGACCTAGGAGAACGAAACTTGGGCATCCAAGTTTGACTGGTGTACTGCTCATTACTTGAAAGTATCAAGAAGGTCGGAAGAAAAAATACATGTTGTGATTTCAGGAGACTGTAGTTTTTTGGCAGCCTAACAACGCCTTTCATTGAGTGAGCTATTCGCCAGTCTCTGCTTAAGGCTACATCAAGAGGAAACAAACCTTAGAGATAGAACGTAGAACTATTGTATTGTGTCAAGTTTCAAGAAGCTAGCCCAAACCGTGTTTGATTTAGAGTTCTAACTGCATCTGTCAATATAGGAGAAAACGCAGTGAAACCTAAAAATTCTAACTGTTCCTGCAAACGAATGCTTCGACATAGGAGAACGAAACTTGGGCGTCCAAGTTTGACTGGTGTACTGCTCATTACTTGAAAGTATCATGTAGGTCGGAAGAAAAAATATATGTTGTGATTTCAGGAGACTGTAGTTTTTTGGCAGCCTAACAACGCCTTTCATTGAGTGAGTTATTCGCCAGTCTCTGCTTAATGCTACACCAAGAAGAAACAAACCTTAGAGATAGAACTTAGAACTATTGTATTGTGTCAAGTTTCAAGAAGCTAGCCCAAACCGTGTTTGATTTAGAGTTCTAACTGCATCTGTCAATATAGGAGAAAACGCAGTGAAACCTAAAAATTCAAACTGTTCCTGCAAACGAATGCTTCAACCTAGGAGAACGAAACTTGGGCATCCAAGTTTGACTGGTGTACTGCTCATTACTTGAAAGTATCATGTAGGTCGGAAGAAAAAATATATGTTGTGATTTCAGGAGACTGTAGTTTTTTGGCAGCCTAACAACGCCTTTCATTGAGTGAGTTATTCGCCAGTCTCTGCTTAAGGCTACATCAAGAGGAAACAAACCTTAGAGATAGAACGTAGAACTATTGTATTGTGTCAAGTTTCAAGAAGCTAGCCCAAACCGTGTTTGATTTAGAGTTCTAACTGCATCTGTCAATATAGGAGAAAACGCAGTGAAACCTAAAAATTCAAACTGTTCCTGCAAACGAATGCTTCGACCTAGGAGAACGAAACTTGGGCGTCCAAGTTTGACTGGTGTACTGCTCATTACTTGAAAGTATCATGTAGGTCGGAAGAAAAAATATATGTTGTGATTTCAGGAGACTGTAGTTTTTTGGCAGCCTAACAACGCCTTTCATTGAGTGAGTTATTCGCCAGTCTCTGCTTAATGCTACACCAAGAGGAAACAAACCTTAGAGATAGAACTTAGAACTATTGTATTGTGTCAAGTTTCAAGAAGCTAGCCCAAACCGTGTTTGATTTAGAGTTCTAACTGCATCTGTCAATATAGGAGAAAACGCAGTGAAACCTAAAAATTCAAACTGTTCCTGCAAACGAATGCTTCGACCTAGGAGAACGAAACTTGGGCATCCAAGTTTGACTGGTGTACTGCTCATTACTTGAAAGTATCATGTAGGTCCGAAGAAAAAATATATGTTGTGATTTCAGGAGACTGTAGTTTTTTGGCAGCCTAACAACGCCTTTCATTGAGTGAGTTATTCGCCAGTCTCTGCTTAAGGCTACATCAAGAGGAAACAAACCTTAGAGATAGAACGTAGAACTATTGTATTGTGTCAAGTTTCAAGAAGCTAGCACAAACCGTGTTTGATTTAGAGTTCTAACTGCATCTGTCAATATAGGAGAAAACGCAGTGAAACCTAAAATTTCAAACTGTTCCTGCAAACGAATGCTTCTACCTAGGAGAACGAAAGTTGGGCTTCCAAGTTTGACTGGTGTACTGCTCATTACTTGAAAGTATCATGAAGGTCGGAAGAAAAAATATATGTTGTGATTTCAGGAGACTGTAGTTTTTTGGCAGCCTAACAACGCCTTTCATTGAGTGAGGTATTCGCCAGTCTCTGCTTAAGGCTACATCAAGAGGAAACAAACTTTAAAGATAGAACGTAGAACTATTGTATTGTGTCAAGTTTCAAGAAGCTAGCACAAACCGTGTTTGATTTATAGTTCTAACTGCATCTGTCAATATAGGAGAAAACGCAGTGAAACCTAAAAATTCAAACTGTTCCTGCAAACGAATGCTTCGACCTAGGAGAACGAAACTTGGGCATCCAAGTTTGACTGGTGTACTGCTCATTACTTGAAAGTATCAAGAAGGTAGGAAGAAAAAATACATGTTGTGATTTCAGGAGACTGTAGTTTTTTGGCAGCCTAACAACGCCTTTCATTGAGTGAGCTATTCGCCAGTCTCTGCTTAAGGCTACATCAAGAGGAATCAAACCTTAGAGATAGAACGTAGAACTATTGTATTGTGTCAAGTTTCAAGAAGCTAGCCCAAACCGTGTTTGATTTAGAGTTCTAACTGCATCTGTCAATATAGGAGAAAACGCAGTGAAACCTAAAAATTCAAACTGTTCGTGCAAACGAATGCTTCGACCTAGGAGAACGAAACTTGGGCGTCCAAGTTTGACTTGTGTACTGCTCATTACTTGAAATTATCATGTAGGTCGGAAGAAAAAATATATGTTGTGATTTCAGGAGACTGTAGTTTTTTGGCAGCCTAACAACGCCTTTCATTGAGTGAGTTATTCGCCAGTCTCTGCTTAAGGCTACATCAAGAGGAAACAAACCTTAGAGATAGAACGTAGAACTATTGTATTGTGTCAAGTTTCAAGAAGCTAGCACAAACCGTGTTTGATTTAGAGTTCTAACTGCATCTGTCAATATAGGAGAAAACGCAGTGAAACCTAAAAATTCAAACTGTTCCTGCAAACGAATGCTTCTACCTAGGAGAACGAAAGTTGGGCTTCCAAGTTTGACTGGTGTACTGCTCATTACTTGAAAGTATCATGAAGGTCGGAAGAAAAAATATATGTTGTGATTTCAGGAGACTGTAGTTTTTTGGCAGCCTAACAACGCCTTTCATTGAGTGAGTTATTCGCCAGTCTCTGTTTAAGGCTACATCAAGAGGAAACAAACCTTAGAGATAGAACGTAGAACTATTGTATTGTGTCAAGTTTCAAGAAGCTAGCACAAACCGTGTTTGATTTAGAGTTCTAACTGCATCTGTCAATATAGGAGAAAACGCAGTGAAACCTAAAAATTCAAACTGTTCCTGCAAACGAATGCTTCGACCTAGGAGAACGAAACTTGGGCATCCAAGTTTGACTGGTGTACTGCTCATTACTTGAAAGTATCAAGAAGGTCGGAAGAAAAAATACATGTTGTGATTTCAGAAGACTGTAGTTTTTTGGCAGCCTAACAACGCCTTTCATTGAGTGAGCTATTCGCCAGTCTCTGCTTAAGGCTACATCAAGAGGAAACAAACCTTAGAGATAGAACGTAGAACTATTGTATTGTGTCAAGTTTCAAGAAGCTAGCCCAAACCGTGTTTGATTTAGAGTTCTAACTGCATCTGTCAATATAGGAGAAAACGCAGTGAAACCTAAAAATTCAAACTGTTCCTGCAAACGAATGCTTCGACCTAGGAGAACGAAACTTGGGCATCCAAGTTTGACTGGTGTACTGCTCATTACTTGAAAGTATCATGTAGGTCCGAAGAAAAAATATATGTTGTGATTTCAGGAGACTGTAGTTTTTTGGCAGCCTAACAACGCCTTTCATTGAGTGAGTTATTCGCCAGTCTCTGCTTAAGGCTACATCAAGAGGAAACAAACCTTAGAGATAGAACGTAGAACTATTGTATTGTGTCAAGTTTCAAGAAGCTAGCCCAAACCGTGTTTGATTTAGAGTTCTAACTGCATCTGTCAATATAGGAGAAAACGCAGTGAAACCTAAAAATTCAAACTGTTCCTGCAAAGTAATGCTTCGACCTAGGAGAACGAAACTTGGGCATCCAAGTTTGACTGGTGTACTGCTCATTACTTGAAAGTATCATGAAGGTCGGAAGAAAAAATATATGTTGTGATTTCAGGAGACTGTAGTTTTTTGGCAGCCTAACAACGCCTTTCATTGAGTGAGTTATTCGCCAGTCTCTGCTTAAGGCTACATTAAGAGGAAACAAACCTTAGAGATAGAACGTAGAACTATTGTATTCTGTCAAGTTTCAAGAAGCTAGCACAAACCGTGTTTGATTTAGAGTTCTAACTGCATCTGTCAATATAGGAGAAAACCCAGTGAAACCTAAAAATTCAAACTGTTCCTGCAAACGAATGCTTCTACCTAGGAGAACGAAAGTTGGGCTTCCAAGTTTGACTGGTGTACTGCTCATTACTTGAAAGTATCATGAATGTCGGAAGAAAAAATATATGTTGTGATTTCAGGAGACTGTAGTTTTTTGGCAGCCTAACAACGCCTTTCATTGAGTGAGTTATTCGCCAGTCTCTGCTTAAGGCTACATCAAGAGGAAACAAACTTTAGAGATAGAACGTAGAACTATTGTATTGTGTCAAGTTTCAAGAAGCTAGCACAAACCGTGTTTGATTTAGAGTTCTAACTGCATCTGTCAATATAGGAGAAAACGCAGTGAAACCTAAAAATTCAAACTGTTCCTGCAAACGAATGCTTCAACCTAGGAGAACGAAACTTGGGCATCCAAGTTTGACTGGTGTACTGCTCATTACTTGAAAGTATCAAGAAGGTCGGAAGAAAAAATACATGTTGTGATTTCAGGAGACTGTAGTTTTTTGGCAGCCTAACAACGCCTTTCATTGAGTGAGCTATTCGCCAGTCTCTGCTTAAGGCTACATCAAGAGGAAACAAACCTTAGAGATAGAACGTAGAACTATTGTATTGTGTCAAGTTTCAAGAAGCTAGCCCTAACCGTGTTTGATTTAGAGTTCTAACTGTATCTGTCAATATAGGAGAAAACGCAGTGAAACCTAAAAATTCAAACTGTTCCTGCAAACGAATGCTTCGACCTAGGAGAACGAAACTTGGGCATCCAAGTTTGACTGGTGTACTGCTCATTACTTGAAAGTATCATGTAGGTCGGAAGAAAAAATATATGTTGTGATTTCAGGAGACTGTAGTTTTTTGGCAGCCTAACAACGCCTTTCATTGAGTGAGTTATTCGCCAGTCTCTGCTTAAGGCTACATCAAGAGGAAACAAACCTTAGAGATAGAACGTAGAACTATTGTATTGTGTCAAGTTTCAAGAAGCTAGCCCAAACCGTGTTTGATTTAGAGTTCTAACTGCATCTGTCAATATAGGAGAAAACGCAGTGAAACCTAAAAATTGAAACTGTTCCTGCAAAGGAATGCTTCGACCTAGGAGAACGAAACTTGGGCATCCAAGTTTGACTGGTGTACTGCTCATTACTTGAAAGTATCATGAAGGTCGGAAGAAAAAATATATGTTGTGATTTCAGGAGACTGTAGTTTTTTGGCAGCCTAACAACGCCTTTCATTGAGTGAGTTATTCGCCAGTCTCTGCTTAAGGCTACATCAAGAGGAAACAAACCTTAGAGATAGAACGTAGAACTATTGTATTGTGTCAAGTTTCAAGAAGCTAGCACAAACCGTGTTTGATTTAGAGTTCTAACTGCATCTGTCAATATAGGAGAAAACGCAGTGAAACCTAAAAATTCAAACTGTTCCTGCAAACGAATGCTTCTACCTAGGAGAACGAAAGTTGGGCTTCCAAGTTTGACTGGTGTACTGCTCATTACTTGAAAGTATCATGAAGGTCGGAAGAAAAAATATATGTTGTGATTTCAGGAGACTGTAGTTTTTTGGCAGCCTAACAACGCCTTTCATTGAGTGAGTTATTCGCCAGTCTCTGCTTAAGGCTACATCAAGAGGAAACAAACCTTAGAGATAGAACGTAGAACTATTGTATTGTGTCAAGTTTCAAGAAGCTAGCCCAAACCGTGTTTGATTTAGAGTTCTAACTGCATCTGTCAATATAGGAGAAAACGCAGTGAAACCTAAAAATTCAAACTGTTCCTGCAAACGAATGCTTCGACCTAGGAGAACGAAACTTGGGCATCCAAGTTTGACTGGTGTACTGCTCATTACTTGAAAGTATCAAGAAGGTCGGAAGAAAAAATACATGTTGTGATTTCAGGAGACTGTAGTTTTTTGGCAGCCTAACAACGCCTTTCATTGAGTGAGCTATTCGCCAGTCTCTGCTTAAGGCTACATCAAGAGGAAACAAACCTTAGAGATAGAACGTAGAACTATTGTATTGTGTCAAGTTTCAAGAAGCTAGCCCAAACCGTGTTTGATTTAGAGTTCTAACTGCATCTGTCAATATAGGAGAAAACGCAGTGAAACCTAAAAATTCAAACTGTTCCTGCAAACGAATGCTTCGACCTAGGAGAACGAAACTTGGGCGTCCAAGTTTGACCGGTGTACTGCTCATTACTTGAAAGTATCATGTAGGTCGGAAGAAAAAATATATGTTGTGATTTCAGGAGACTGTAGTTTTTTGGCAGCCTAACAACGCCTTTCATTGAGTGAGTTATTCGCCAGTCTCTGCTTAATGCTACACCAAGAGGAAACAAACCTTAGAGATAGAACTTAGAACTATTGTATTGTGTCAAGTTTCAAGAAGCTAGCCCAAACCGTGTTTGATTTAGAGTTCTAACTGCATCTGTCAATATAGGAGAAAACGCAGTGAAACCTAAAAATTCAAACTGTTCCTGCAAACGAATGCTTCGACCTAGGAGAACGAAACTTGGGTATCCAAGTTTGACTGGTGTACTGCTCATTACTTGAAAGTATCATGTAGGTCGGAAGAAAAAATATATGTTGTGATTTCAGGAGACTGTAGTTTTTTGGCAGCCTAACAACGCCTTTCATTGAGTGAGTTATTCGCCAGTCTCTGCTTAAGGCTACATCAAGAGGAAACAAACCTTAGAGATAGAACGTAGAACTATTGTATTGTGTCAAGTTTCAAGAAGCTAGCCCAAACCGTGTTTGATTTAGAGTTCTAACTGCATCTGTCAATATAGGAGAAAACGCAGTGAAACCTAAAAATTCAAAATGTTCCTGCAAACGAATGCTTCGACCTAGGAAAACGAAACTTGGGCATCCAAGTTTGACTGGTGTACTGCTCATTACTTGAATGTATCATGAAGGTCGGAAGAAAAAATATATGTTGTGATTTCAGGAGACTGTAGTTTTTTGGCAGCCTAACAATGCCTTTCATTGAGTGAGTTATTCGCCAGTCTCTGCTTAAGGCTACATCAAGAGGAAACAAACCTTAGAGATAGAACGTAGAACTATTGTATTGTGTCAAGTTTCAAGAAGCTAGCCTAAACCGTGTTTGATTTAGAGTTCTAACTGCATCTGTCAATATAGGAGAAAACGCAGTGAAACCTAAAAATTCAAACTGTTCCTGCAAACGAATGCTTCCACCTAGGAGAACGAAACTTGGGCATCCAAGTTTGACTGGTGTACTGCTCATTACTTGAAAGTATCATGTAGGTCGGAAGAAAAAATATATGTTGTGATTTCAGGAGACTGTAGTTTTTTGGCAGCCTAACAACGCCTTTCATTGAGTGAGTTATTCGCCAGTCTCTGCTTAAGGCTACATCAAGAGGAAACAAACCTTAGAGATAGAACGTAGAACTATTGTATTGTGTCAAGTTTCAAGAAGCTAGCCCAAACCGTGTTTGATTTAGAGTTCTAACTGCATCTGTCAATATAGGAGAAAACGCAGTGAAACCTAAAAATTCAAACTGTTCCTGCAAAGGAATGCTTCGACCTAGGAGAACGAAACTTGGGCATCCAAGTTTGACTGGTGTACTGCTCATTACTTGAAAGTATCATGAAGGTCGGAAGAAAAAATATATGTTGTGATTTCAGGAGACTGTAGTTTTTTGGCAGCCTAACAACGCCTTTCATTGAGTGAGTTATTCGCCAGTCTCTGCTTAAGGCTACATCAAGAGGAAACAAACCTTAGAGATAGAACGTAGAACTATTGTATTGTGTCAAGTTTCAAGAAGCTAGCACAAACCGTGTTTGATTTAGAGTTCTAACTGCATCTGTCAGTATAGGAGAGAACGCAGTGAAACCTAAAAATTCAAACTGTTCCTGCAAACGAATGCTTCGACCTAGGAGAACGAAACTTGGGCATCCAAGTTCGACTGGTGTACTGCTCATTACTTGAAAGTATCATGAAGTTCGGAAGAAAAAATATATGTTGTGATTTCAGGAGACTGTAGTTTTTTGGCAGCCTAACAACGCCTTTCATTGAGTGAGTTATTCGCCAGTCTCTGCTTAAGGCTACACCAAGAGGAAACAAACCTTAGAGATAGAACTTAGAACTATTGTATTGTGTCAAGTTTCAAGAAGCTAGCCCAAACCGTGTTTGATTTAGAGTTCTAACTGCATCTGTCAATATAGGAGAAAACGCAGTGAAACCTAAAAATTCAAACTGTTCCTGCAAACGAATGTTTCGACTTAGGAGAACGAAACTTGGGCATCCAAGTTTGACTGGTGTACTGCTCATTACTTGAAAGTATCATGAAGTTCGGAAGAAAAAATATATGTTGTGATTTCAGGAGACTATAGTTTTTTGGCAGCCTAACAATGCCTTTCATTGAGTGAGTTATTCGCCAGTCTCTTCTTAAGGCTACATCAAGAGGAAACAAACCTTAGAGATAGAACGTAGAACTATTGTATTGTGTCAAGTTTCAAGAAGCTAGCACAAACCGTGTTTGATTTAGAGTTCTAACTGCATCTGTCAATATAGGAGAAAACGCAGTGAAACCTAAAAATTCAAAATGTTCCTGCAAACGAATGCTTCGACCTAGGAGAACGAAACTTGGGCATCCAAGTTTGACTGGTGTACTGCTCATTACTTGAATGTATCATGAAGTTCGGAAGAAAAAATATATGTTGTGATTTCAGGAGACTGTAGTTTTTTGGCAGCCTAACAACGCCTTTCATTGAGTGAGTTATTCGCCAGTCTCTGCTTAAGGCTACATCAAGAGGAAACAAACCTTAGAGATAGAACGTAGAACTATTGTATTGTGTCAAGTTTCAAGAAGCTAGCCTAAACCGTGTTTGATTTAGAGTTCTAACTGCATCTGTCAATATAGGAGAAAACGCAGTGAAACCTAAAAATTCAAACTGTTCCTGCAAACGAATGCTTCCACCTAGGAGAACGAAACGTGGGCATCCAAGTTTGACTGGTGTACTGCTCATTACTTGAAAGTATCATGTAGGTCGGAAGAAAAAATATATGTTGTGATTTCAGGAGACTGTAGTTTTTTGGCAGCCTAACAACGCCTTTCATTGAGTGAGTTATTCGCCAGTCTCTGCTTAAGGCTACATCAAGAGGAAACAAACCTTAGAGATAGAACGTAGAACTATTGTATTGTGTCAAGTTTCAAGAAGCTAGCCCAAACCGTTTTTGATTTAGAGTTCTAACTGCATCTGTCAATATAGGAGAAAACGCAGTGAAACCTAAAAATTCAAACTGTTCCTGCAAACGAATGCTTCTACCTAGGAGAACGAAAGTTGGGCTTCCAAGTTTGACTGGTGTACTGCTCATTACTTGAAAGTATCATGAAGGTCGGAAGAAAAAATATATGTTGTGATTTCAGGAGACTGTAGTTTTTTGGCAGCCTAACAACGCCTTTCATTGAGTGAGTTATTCGCCAGTCTCTGTTTAAGGCTACATCAAGAGGAAACAAACCTTAGAGATAGAACGTAGAACTATTGTATTGTGTCAAGTTTCAAGAAGCTAGCACAAACCGTGTTTGATTTAGAGTTCTAACTGCATCTGTCAATATAGGAGAAAACGCAGTGAAACCTAAAAATTCAAACTGTTCCTGCAAACGAATGCTTCGACCTAGGAGAAAGAATCTTGGGCATCCAAGTTTGACTGGTGTACTGCTCATTACTTGAAAGTATCAAGAAGTTCGGAAGAAAAAATACATGTTGTGATTTCAGGAGACTGTAGTTTTTTGGCAGCCTAACAACGCCTTTCATTGAGTGAGCTATTCGCCAGTCTCTGCTTAAGGCTACATCAAGAGGAAACAAACCTTAGAGATAGAACGTAGAACTATTGTATTGTGTCAAGTTTCAAGAAGCTAGCCCAAACCGTGTTTGATTTAGAGTTCTAACTGCATCTGTCAATATAGGAGAAAACGCAGTGAAACCTAAAAATTCAAACTGTTCCTGCAAACGAATGCTTCGACCTAGGAGAACGAAACTTGGGCATCCAAGTTTGACTGGTGTACTGCTCATTACTTGAAAGTATCATGTAGGTCGGAAGAAAAAATATATGTTGTGATTTCAGGAGACTGTAGTTTTTTGGCAGCCTAACAACGCCTTTCATTGAGTGAGTTATTCGCCAGTCTCTGCTTAAGGCTACATCAAGAGGAAACAAACCTTAGAGATAGAACGTAGAACTATTGTATTGTGTCAAGTTTCAAGAAGCTAGCCCAAAACGGGTTTGATTTAGAGTTCTAACTGCATCTGTCAATATAGGAGAAAACGCAGTGAAACCTAAAAATTCAAACTGTTCCTGCAAAGGAATGCTTCGACCTAGGAGAACGAAACTTGGGCATCCAAGTTTGACTGGTGTACTGCTCATTACTTGAAAGTATCATGAAGGTCGGAAGAAAAAATATATGTTGTGATTTCAGGAGACTGTAGTTTTTTGGCAGCCTAACACCGCCTTTCATTGAGTGAGTTATTCGCCAGTCTCTGCTTAAGGCTACATCAAGAGGAAACAAACCTTAGAGATAGAACGTAGAACTATTGTATTGTGTCAAGTTTCAAGAAGCTAGCACAAACCGTGTTTGATTTAGAGTTCTAACTGCATCTGTCAATATAGGAGAAAACGCAGTGAAACCTAAAAATTCAAACTGTTCCTGCAAACGAATGCTTCTACCTAGGAGAACGAAAGTTGGGCTTCCAAGTTTGACTGGTGTACTGCTCATTACTTGAAAGTATCATGAAGGTCGGAAGAAAAAATATATGTTGTGATTTCAGGAGACTGTAGTTTTTTGGCAGCCTAACAACGCCTTTCATTGAGTGAGTTATTCGCCAGTCTCTGCTTAAGGCTACATCAAGAGGAAACAAACCTTAGAGACAGAACGTAGAACTATTGTATTGTGTCAAGTTTCAAGAAGCTAGCACAAACCGTGTTTGATTTAGAGTTCTAACTGCATCTGTCAATATAGGAGAAAACGCAGTGAAACCTAAAAATTCAAACTGTTCCTGCAAACGAATGCTTCGACCTAGGAGAACGAAACTTGGGCATCCAAGTTTGACTGGTGTACTGCTCATTACTTGAGAGTATCAAGAAGGTCGGAAGAAAAAATACATGTTGTGATTTCAGGAGACTGTAGTTTTTTGGCAGCCTAACAACGCCTTTCATTGAGTGAGCTATTCGCCAGTCTCTGCTTAAGGCTACATCAAGAGGAAACAAACCTTAGAGATAGAATGTAGAACTATTGTATTGTGTCAAGTTTCAAGAAGCTAGCCCAAACCGTGTTTGATTTAGAGTTCTAACTGCATCTGTCAATATAGGAGAAAACGCAGTGAAACCTAAAAATTGAAACTGTTCCTGCAAAGGAATGCTTCGATCTAGGAGAACGAAACTTGGGCATCCAAGTTTGACTGGTGTACTGCTCATTACTTGAAAGTATCATGAAGGTCGGAAGAAAAAATATATGTTGTGATTTCAGGAGACTGTAGTTTTTTGGCAGCCTAACAACGCCTTTCATTGAGTGAGTTATTCGCCAGTCTCTGCTTAAGGCTACATCAAGAGGAAACAAACCTTAGAGATAGAACGTAGAACTATTGTATTGTGTCAAGTTTCAAGAAGCTAGCACAAACCGTGTTTGATTTAGAGTTCTAACTGCATCTGTCAATATAGGAGAAAACGCAGTGAAACCTAAAAATTCAAACTGTTCCTGCAAACGAATGCTTCTACCTAGGAGAACGAAAGTTGGGCTTCCAAGTTTGACTGGTGTACTGCTCATTACTTGAAAGTATCATGAAGGTCGGAAGAAAAAATATATGTTGTGATTTCAGGAGACTGTAGTTTTTTGGCAGCCTAACAACGCCTTTCATTGAGTGAGTTATTCGCCAGTCTCTGCTTAAGGCTACATCAAGAGGAAACAAACCTTAGAGATAGAACGTAGAACTATTGTATTGTGTCAAGTTTCAAGAAGCTAGCACAAACCGTGTTTGATTTAGAGTTCTAACTGCATCTGTCAATATAGGAGAAAACGCAGTGAAACCTAAAAATTCAAACTGTTCCTGCAAACGAATGCTTCGACCTAGGAGAACGAAACTTGGGCATCCAAGTTTGACTGGTGTACTGCTCATTACTTGAAAGTATCAAGAAGGTCGGAAGAAAAAATACATGTTGTGATTTCAGGAGACTGTAGTTTTTTGGCAGCCTAACAACACCTTTCATTGAGTGAGCTATTCGCCAGTCTCTGCTTAAGGCTACATCAAGAGGAAACAAACCTTAGAGATAGAACGTAGAACTATTGTATTGTGTCAAGTTTCAAGAAGCTAGCCCAAACCGTGTTTGATTTAGAGTTCTAACTGCATCTGTCAATATAGGAGAAAACGCAGTGAAACCTCAAAATTCAAACTGTTCCTGCAAACGAATGCTTCGACCTAGGAGAACGAAACTTGGGCGTCCAAGTTTGACTGGTGTACTGCTCATTACTTGAAAGTATCATGTAGGTCGGAAGAAAAAATATATGTTGTGATTTCAGGAGACTGTAGTTTTTTGGCAGCCTAACAACGCCTTTCATTGAGTGAGTTATTCGCCAGTCTCTGCTTAATGCTACACCAAGAGGAAACAAACCTTAGAGATAGAACTTAGAACTATTGTATTGTGTCAAGTTTCAAGAAGCTAGCCCAAACCGTGTTTGATTTAGAGTTCTAACTGCATCTGTCAATATAGGAGAAAACGCAGTGAAACCTAAAAATTCAAACTGTTCCTGCAAACGAATGCTTCGACCTAGGAGAACGAAACTTGGGCATCCAAGTTTGACTGGTGTACTGCTCATTACTTGAAAGTATCATGTAGGTCGGAAGAAAAAATATATGTTGTGATTTCAGGAGACTGTAGTTTTTTGGCAGCCTAACAACGCCTTTCATTGAGTGAGTTATTCGCCAGTCTCTGCTTAAGGCTACATCAAGAGGAAACAAACCTTAGAGATAGAATGTAGAACTATTGTATTGTGTCAAGTTTCAAGAAGCTAGCCCAAACCGTGTTTGATTTAGAGTTCTAACTGCATCTGTCAATATAGGAGAAAACGCAGTGAAACCTAAAAATTCAAACTGTTCCTGCAAAGGAATGCTTCGACCTAGGAGAACGAAACTTGGGCATCCAAGTTTGACTGGTGTACTGCTCATTACTTGAAAGTATCATGAAGGTCGGAAGAAAAAATATATGTTGTGATTTCAGGAGACTGTAGTTTTTTGGCAGCCTAACAACGCCTTTCATTGAGTGAGTTATTCGCCAGTCTCTGCTTAAGGCTACACCAAGAGGAAACAAACCTTAGAGATAGAATTTAGAACTATTGTATTGTGTCAAGTTTCAAGAAGCTAGCCCAAACCGTGTTTGATTTAGAGTTCTAACTGCATCTGTCAGTATAGGAGAAAACGCAGTGAAACCTAAAAATTCAAACTGTTCCTGCAAACGAATGCTTCGACCTAGGAGAACGAAACTTGGGCATCCAAGTTTGACTGGTGTACTGCTCATTACTTGAAAGTATCATGAAGGTCGGAAGAAAAAATATATGTTGTGATTTCAGGAGACTGTAGTTTTTTGGCAGCCTAACAATGCCTTTCATTGAGTGAGTTATTCGCCAGTCTCTTCTTAAGGCTACATCAAGAGGAAACAAACCTTAGAGATAGAACGTAGAACTATTGTATTGTGTCAAGTTTCAAGAAGCTAGCACAAACCGTGTTTGATTTAGAGTTCTAACTGCATCTGTCAATATAGGAGAAAACGCAGTGAAACCTAAAAAATCAAACTGTTCCTGCAAACGAATGCTTCGACCTAGGAGAACGAAACTTGGGCATCCAAGTTTGACTGGTGTACTGCTCATTACTTGAAAGTATCATGAAGGTCGGAAGAAAAAATATATGTTGTGATTTCAGAAGACTGTAGTTTTTTGGCAGCCTAACAACGCCTTTCATTGAGTGAGTTATTCGCCAGTCTCTGCTTAAGGCTACATCAAGAGGAAACAAACCTTAGAGATAGAACGTAGAACTATTGTATTGTGTCAAGTTTCAAGAAGCTAGCCCAAACCGTGTTTGATATAGAGTTCTAACTGCATCTGTCAATATAGGAGAAAACGCAGTGAAACCTAAAAATTCAAACTGTTCCTGCAAACGAATGCTTCCACCTAGGAGAACGAAACTTGGGCATCCAAGTTTGACTGGTGTACTGCTCATTACTTGAAAGTATCATGTAGGTCGGAAGAAAAAATATAGGTTGTGATTTCAGGAGACTGTAGTTTTTTGGCAGCCTAACAACGCCTTTCATTGAGTGAGTTATTCGCCAGTCTCTGCTTAAGGCTACATCAAGAGGAAACAAACCTTAGAGATAGAACGTAGAACTATTGTATTGTGTCAAGTTTCAAGAAGCTAGCCCAAACCGTTTTTGATTTAGAGTTCTAACTGCATCTGTCAATATAGGAGAAAACGCAGTGAAACCTAAAAATTCAAACTGTTCCTGCAAACGAATGCTTCGACCTAGGAGAACGAAACTTGGGCATCCAAGTTTGACTGGTGTACTGCTCATTACTTGAAAGTATCATGTAGGTCGGAAGAAAAAATATATGTTGTGATTTCAGGAGACTGTAGTTTTTTGGCAGCCTAACAACGCCTTTCATTGAGTGAGTTATTCGCCAGTCTCTGCTTAAGGCTACATCAAGAGGAAACAAACCTTAGAGATAGAACGTAGAACTATTGTATTGTGTCAAGTTTCAAGAAGCTAGCCCAAACCGTGTTTGATTTAGAGTTCTAACTGCATCTGTCAATATAGGAGAAAACGCAGTGAAACCTAAAAATTCAACTGTTCCTGCAAAGGAATGCTTCGACCTAGGAGAACGAAACTTGGGCATCCAAGTTTGACTGGTGTACTTCTCATTACTTGAAAGTATCATGAAGGTCGGAAGAAAAAATATATGTTGTGATTTCAGGAGACTGTAGTTTTTTGGCAGCCTAACAACAACGCCTTTCATTGAGTGAGTTATTCGCCAGTCTCTGCTTAAGGCTACATCAAGAGGAAACAAACATTAGAGATAGAACGTAGAACTATTGTATTGTGTCAAGTTTCAAGAAGCTAGCACAAACCGTGTTTGATTTAGAGTTCTAACTGCCTCTGTCAATATAGGAGAAAACAAGTGAAACCTAAAAATTCAAACTGTTCCTGCAAACGAATGCTTCGACCTAGGAGAACGAAACTTGGGCATCCAAGTTTGACTGGTGTACTGCTCATTACTTGAAAGTATCATGAAGTTCGGAAGAAAATATATATGTTGTGATTTCAGGAGACTGTAGTTTTTTGGCAGCCTAACAACGCCTTTCATTGAGTGAGTTATTCGCCAGTCTCTGCTTAAGGCTACACCAAGAGGAAACAAACCTTAGAGATAGAACTTAGAACTATTGTATTGTGTCAAGTTTCAAGAAGCGAGCCCAAACCGTGTTTGATTTAGAGTTCTAACTGCATCTGTCAGTATAGGAGAAAACGCAGTGAAACCTAAAAATTCAAACTGTTCCTGCAAACGAATGCTTCGACCTAGGAGAACGAAACTTGGGCATCCAAGTTTGACTGGTGTACTGCTCATTACTTGAAAGTATCATGAAGGTCGGAAGAAAAAATATATGTTGTGATTTCAGGAGACTGTAGTTTTTTGGCAGCCTAACAATGCCTTTCATTGAGTGAGTTATTCGCCAGTCTCTGCTTAAGGCTACATCAAGAGGAAACAAACCTTAGAGATAGAACGTAGAACTATTGTATTGTGTCAAGTTTCAAGAAGCTAGCACAAACCGTGTTTGATTTAGAGTTCTAACTGCATCTGTCAATATAGGAGAAAACGCAGTGAAACCTAAAAATTCAAACTGTTCCTGCAAACGAATGCTTCGACCTAGGAGAACGAAACTTGGGCTTCCAAGTTTGACTGGTGTACTGCTCATTACTTGAATGTATCATGAAGGTCGGAAGAAAAAATATATGTTGTGATTTCAGGAGACTGTAGTTTTTTGGCAGCCTAACAACGCCTTTCATTGAGTGAGTTATTCGCCAGTCTCTGCTTAAGGCTACATCAAGAGGAAACAATCCTTAGAGATAGAACGTAGAACTGTTGTATTGTGTCAAGTTTCAAGAAGCTAGCCCAAACCGTGTTTGATTTAGAGTTCTAACTGCATCTGTCAATATAGGAGAAAACGCAGTGAAACCTAAAAATTCAAACTGTTCCTGCAAACGAATGCTTCGACCTAGGAGAATGAAACTTGGGTATCCAAGTTTGACTGCTGTACTGCTCATTACTTGAAAGTATCATGTAGGTCGGAAGAAAAAATATATGTTGTGATTTCAGGAGACTGTAGTTTTTTGGCAGCCTAACAACGCCTTTCATTGAGTGAGTTATTCGCCAGTCTCTGCTTAAGGCTACATCAAGAGGAAACAAACCTTAGAGATAGAACGTAGAACTATTGTATTGTGTCAAGTTTCAAGAAGCTAGCCCAAACCGTGTTTGATTTAGAGTTCTAACTGCATCTGTCAATATAGGAGAAAACGCAGTGAAACCTAAAAATTCAAACTGTTCCTGCAAAGGAATGCTTCGACCTAGGAGAACGAAACTTGGGCATCCAAGTTTGACTGGTGTACTGCTCATTACTTGAAAGTATCATGAAGGTCGGAAGAAAAAATATATGTTGTGATTTCAGGAGACTGTAGTTTTTTGGCAACCTAACAACGCCTTTCATTGAGTGAGTTATTCGCCAGTCTCTGCTTAAGGCTACATCAAGAGGAAACAAACCTTAGAGATAGAACGTAGAACTATTGTATTGTGTCAAGTTTCAAGAAGCTAGCACAAACCGTGTTTGATTTAGAGTTCTAACTGCATCTGTCAATATAGGAGAAAACGCAGTGAAACCTAAAAATTCAAACTGTTCCTGCAAACGAATGCTTCGACCTAGGAGAACGAAAGTTGGGCTTCCAAGTTTGACTGGTGTACTGCTCATTACTTGAAAGTATCATGAAGGTCGGAAGAAAAAATATATGTTGTGATTTCAGGAGACTGTAGTTTTTTGGCAGCCTAACAACGCCTTTCATTGAGTGAGTTATTCGCCAGTCTCTGCTTAAGGCTACATCAAGAGGAAACAAACCTTAGAGATAGAACGTAGAACTATTGTATTGTGTCACGTTTCAAGAAGCTAGCACAAACCGTGTTTGATTTAGAGTTCTAACTGCATCTGTCAATATAGGAGAAAACGCAGTGAAACCTAAAAATTCAAACTGTTCCTGCAAACGAATGCTTCGACCTAGGAGAACGAAACTTGGGCATCCAAGTTGGACTGGTGTACTGCTCATTACTTGAAAGTATCAAGAAGGTCGGAAGAAAAAATACATGTTGTGATTTCAGGAGACTGTAGTTTTTTGGCAGCCTAACAACGCCTTTCATTGAGTGAGCTATTCGCCAGTCTCTGTTTAAGGCTACATCAAGAGGAAACAAACCTTAGAGATAGAACGTAGAACTATTGTATTGTGTCAAGTTTCAAGAAGCTAGCCCAAACCGTGTTTGATTTAGAGTTCTAACTGCATCTGTCAATATAGGAGAAAACGCAGTGAAACCTAAAAATTCAAACTGTTCCTGCAAACGAATGCTTCGACCTAGGAGAACGAAACTTGGGCGTCCAAGTTTGACTGGTGTACTGCTCATTACTTGAAAGTATCATGTAGGTCGGAAGAAAAAATATATGTTGTGATTTCAGGAGACTGTAGTTTTTTGGCAGCCTAACAACAACGCCTTTCATTGAGTGAGTTATTCGCCAGTCTCTGCTTAAGGCTACATCAAGAGGAAACAAACATTAGAGATAGAACGTAGAACTATTGTATTGTGTCAAGTTTCAAGAAGCTAGCACAAACCGTGTTTGATTTAGAGTTCTAACTGCCTCTGTCAATATAGGAGAAAACAAGTGAAACCTAAAAATTCAAACTGTTCCTGCAAACGAATGCTTCGACCTAGGAGAACGAAACTTGGGCATCCAAGTTTGACTGGTGTACTGCTCATTACTTGAAAGTATCATGAAGTTCGGAAGAAAATATATATGTTGTGATTTCAGGAGACTGTAGTTTTTTGGCAGCCTAACAACGCCTTTCATTGAGTGAGTTATTCGCCAGTCTCTGCTTAAGGCTACACCAAGAGGAAACAAACCTTAGAGATAGAACTTAGAACTATTGTATTGTGTCAAGTTTCAAGAAGCGAGCCCAAACCGTGTTTGATTTAGAGTTCTAACTGCATCTGTCAGTATAGGAGAAAACGCAGTGAAACCTAAAAATTCAAACTGTTCCTGCAAACGAATGCTTCGACCTAGGAGAACGAAACTTGGGCATCCAAGTTTGACTGGTGTACTGCTCATTACTTGAAAGTATCATGAAGGTCGGAAGAAAAAATATATGTTGTGATTTCAGGAGACTGTAGTTTTTTGGCAGCCTAACAATGCCTTTCATTGAGTGAGTTATTCGCCAGTCTCTGCTTAAGGCTACATCAAGAGGAAACAAACCTTAGAGATAGAACGTAGAACTATTGTATTGTGTCAAGTTTCAAGAAGCTAGCACAAACCGTGTTTGATTTAGAGTTCTAACTGCATCTGTCAATATAGGAGAAAACGCAGTGAAACCTAAAAATTCAAACTGTTCCTGCAAACGAATGCTTCGACCTAGGAGAACGAAACTTGGGCTTCCAAGTTTGACTGGTGTACTGCTCATTACTTGAATGTATCATGAAGGTCGGAAGAAAAAATATATGTTGTGATTTCAGGAGACTGTAGTTTTTTGGCAGCCTAACAACGCCTTTCATTGAGTGAGTTATTCGCCAGTCTCTGCTTAAGGCTACATCAAGAGGAAACAATCCTTAGAGATAGAACGTAGAACTGTTGTATTGTGTCAAGTTTCAAGAAGCTAGCCCAAACCGTGTTTGATTTAGAGTTCTAACTGCATCTGTCAATATAGGAGAAAACGCAGTGAAACCTAAAAATTCAAACTGTTCCTGCAAACGAATGCTTCGACCTAGGAGAATGAAACTTGGGTATCCAAGTTTGACTGCTGTACTGCTCATTACTTGAAAGTATCATGTAGGTCGGAAGAAAAAATATATGTTGTGATTTCAGGAGACTGTAGTTTTTTGGCAGCCTAACAACGCCTTTCATTGAGTGAGTTATTCGCCAGTCTCTGCTTAAGGCTACATCAAGAGGAAACAAACCTTAGAGATAGAACGTAGAACTATTGTATTGTGTCAAGTTTCAAGAAGCTAGCCCAAACCGTGTTTGATTTAGAGTTCTAACTGCATCTGTCAATATAGGAGAAAACGCAGTGAAACCTAAAAATTCAAACTGTTCCTGCAAAGGAATGCTTCGACCTAGGAGAACGAAACTTGGGCATCCAAGTTTGACTGGTGTACTGCTCATTACTTGAAAGTATCATGAAGGTCGGAAGAAAAAATATATGTTGTGATTTCAGGAGACTGTAGTTTTTTGGCAACCTAACAACGCCTTTCATTGAGTGAGTTATTCGCCAGTCTCTGCTTAAGGCTACATCAAGAGGAAACAAACCTTAGAGATAGAACGTAGAACTATTGTATTGTGTCAAGTTTCAAGAAGCTAGCACAAACCGTGTTTGATTTAGAGTTCTAACTGCATCTGTCAATATAGGAGAAAACGCAGTGAAACCTAAAAATTCAAACTGTTCCTGCAAACGAATGCTTCGACCTAGGAGAACGAAAGTTGGGCTTCCAAGTTTGACTGGTGTACTGCTCATTACTTGAAAGTATCATGAAGGTCGGAAGAAAAAATATATGTTGTGATTTCAGGAGACTGTAGTTTTTTGGCAGCCTAACAACGCCTTTCATTGAGTGAGTTATTCGCCAGTCTCTGCTTAAGGCTACATCAAGAGGAAACAAACCTTAGAGATAGAACGTAGAACTATTGTATTGTGTCACGTTTCAAGAAGCTAGCACAAACCGTGTTTGATTTAGAGTTCTAACTGCATCTGTCAATATAGGAGAAAACGCAGTGAAACCTAAAAATTCAAACTGTTCCTGCAAACGAATGCTTCGACCTAGGAGAACGAAACTTGGGCATCCAAGTTGGACTGGTGTACTGCTCATTACTTGAAAGTATCAAGAAGGTCGGAAGAAAAAATACATGTTGTGATTTCAGGAGACTGTAGTTTTTTGGCAGCCTAACAACGCCTTTCATTGAGTGAGCTATTCGCCAGTCTCTGCTTAAGGCTACATCAAGAGGAAACAAACCTTAGAGATAGAACGTAGAACTCTTGTATTGTGTCAAGTTTCAAGAAGCTAGCCCAAACCGTGTTTGATTTAGAGTTCTAACTGCATCTGTCAATATAGGAGAAAACGCAGTGAAACCTAAAAATTCAAACTGTTCCTGCAAACGAATGCTTCGACCTAGGAGAACGAAACTTGGGCGTCCAAGTTTGACTGGTGTACTGCTCATTACTTGAAAGTATCATGTAGGTCGGAAGAAAAAATATATGTTGTGATTTCAGGAGACTGTAGTTTTTTGGCAGCCTAACAACGCCTTTCATTGAGTGAGTTATTCGCCAGTCTCTGCTTAATGCTACACCAAGAGGAAACAAACCTTAGAGATAGAACTTAGAACTATTGTATTGTGTCAAGTTTCAAGAAGCTAGCCCAAACCGTGTTTGATTTAGAGTTCTAACTGCATCTGTCAATATAGGAGAAAACGCAGTGAAACCTAAAAATTCAAACTGTTCCTGCAAACGAATGCTTCGACCTAGGAGAACGAAACTTGGGAATCCATGTTTGACTGGTGTACTGCTCATTACTTGAAAGTATCATGTAGGTCGGAAGAAAAAATATATGTTGTGATTTCAGGAGACTGTAGTTTTTTGGCAGCCTAACAACGCCTTTCATTGAGTGAGTTATTCGCCAGTCTCTGCTTAAGGCTACATCAAGAGGAAACAAACCTTAGAGATAGAACGTAGAACTATTGTATTGTGTCAAGTTTCAAGAAGCTAGCACAAACCGTGTTTGATTTAGAGTTCTAACTGCATCTGTCAATATAGGAGAAAACGCAGTGAAACCTAAAAATTCAAACTGTTCCTGCAAACGAATGCTTCGACCTAGGAGAACGAAAGTTGGGCTTCCAAGTTTGACTGGTGTACTGCTCATTACTTGAAAGTATCATGAAGGTCGGAAGAAAAAATATATGTTGTGATTTCAGGAGACTGTAGTTTTTTGGCAGCCTAACAACGCCTTTCATTGAGTGAGTTATTCGCCAGTCTCTGCTTAAGGCTACATCAAGAGGAAACAAACCTTAGAGATAGAACGTAGAACTATTGTATTGTGTCACGTTTCAAGAAGCTAGCACAAACCGTGTTTGATTTAGAGTTCTAACTGCATCTGTCAATATAGGAGAAAACGCAGTGAAACCTAAAAATTCAAACTGTTCCTGCAAAGGAATGCTTCGACCTAGGAGAACGAAAGTTGGGCTTCCAAGTTTGACTGGTGTACTGCTCATTACTTGAAAGTATCATGAAGGTCGGAAGAAAAAATATATGTTGTGATTTCAGGAGACTGTAGTTTTTTGGCAGCCTAACAACGCCTTTCATTGAGTGAGTTATTCACCAGTCTCTGCTTAAGGCTACATCAAGAGGAAACAAACCTTAGAGATAGAACGTAGAACTATTGTATTGTGTCACGTTTCAAGAAGCTAGCACAAACCATGTTTGATTTAGAGTTCTAACTGCATCTGTCAATATAGGAAGAAACGCAGTGAAACCTAAAAATTCAAACTGTTCCTGCAAACGAATGCTTCGACCTAGGAGAACGAAACTTGGGCATCCAAGTTTGACTGGTGTACTGCTCATTACTTGAAAGTATCAAGAAGGTCGGAAGAAAAAATACATGTTGTGATTTCAGGAGACTGTAGTTTTTTGGCAGCCTAACAACACCTTTCATTGAGTGAGCTATTCGCCAGTCTCTGCTTAAGGCTACATCAAGAGGAAACAAACCTTAGAGATAGAACGTAGAACTATTGTATTGTGTCAAGTTTCAAGAAGCTAGCCCAAACCGTGTTTGATTTAGAGTTCTAACTGCATCTGTCAATATAGGAGAAAACGCAGTGAAACCTAAAAATTCAAACTGTTCCTGCAAACGAATGCTTCGACCTAGGAGAACGAAACTTGGGCGTCCAAGTTTGACTGGTGTACTGCTCATTACTTGAAAGTATCATGTAGGTCGGAAGAAAAAATATATGTTGTGATTTCAGGAGACTGTAGTTTTTTGGCAGCCTAACAACGCCTTTCATTGAGTGAGTTATTCGCCAGTCTCTGCTTAATGCTACACCAAGAGGAAACAAACCTTAGAGATAGAACTTAGAACTATTGTATTGTGTCAAGTTTCAAGAAGCTAGCCCAAACCGTTTTTGATTTAGAGTTCTAACTGCATCTGTCAATATAGGAGAAAACGCAGTGAAACCTAAAAATTCAAACTGTTCCTGCAAACGAATGCTTCAACCTAGGAGAACGAAACTTGGGCATCCAAGTTTGACTGGTGTACTGCTCATTACTTGAAAGTATCATGTAGGTCGGAAGAAAAAATATATGTTGTGATTTCAGGAGACTGTAGTTTTTTGGCAGCCTAACAACGCCTTTCATTGAGTGAGTTATTCGCCAGTCTCTGCTTAAGGCTACATCAAGAGGAAACAAACCTTAGAGATAGAACGTAGAACTATTGTATTGTGTCAAGTTTCAAGAAGCTAGCCCAAACCTTGTTTGATTTAGAGTTCTAACTGCATCTGTCAATATAGGAGAAAACGCAGTGAAACCTAAAAATTCAAACTGTTCCTGCAAACGAATGCTTCGACCTAGGAGAACGAAACTTGGGCATCCAAGTTTGACTGGTGTACTGCTCATTACTTGAAAGTATCATGTAGGTCGGAAGAAAAAATATATGTTGTGATTTCAGGAGACTGTAGTTTTTTGGCAGCCTAACAACGCCTTTCATTGAGTGAGTTATTCGCCAGTCTCTGCTTAAGGCTACATCAAGAGGAAACAAACCTTAGAGATAGAACGTAGAACTATTGTATTGTGTCAAGTTTCAAGAAGCTAGCCCAAACCGTGTTTGATTTAAAGTTCTAACTGCATCTGTCAATATAGGAGAAAACGCAGTGAAACCTAAAAATTCAAACTGTTCCTGCAAAGGAATGCTTCGACCTAGGAGAACGAAACTTGGGCATCCAAGTTTGACTGGTGTACTGCTCATTACTTGAAAGTATCATGAAGGTCGGAAGAAAAAATATATGTTGTGATTTCAGGAGACTGTAGTTTTTTGGCAACCTAACAACGCCTTTCATTGAGTGAGTTATTCGCCAGTCTCTGCTTAAGGCTACATCAAGAGGAAACAAACCTTAGAGATAGAACGTAGAACTATTGTATTGTGTCAAGTTTCAAGAAGCTAGCACAAACCGTGTTTGATTTAGAGTTCTAACTGCATCTGTCAATATAGGAGAAAACGCAGTGAAACCTAAAAATTCAAACTGTTCCTGCAAACGAATGCTTCTACCTAGGAGAACGAAAGTTGGGCTTCAAGTTTGACTGGTGTACTGCTCATTACTTGAAAGTATCATGAAAGTCGGAAGAAAAAATATATGTTGTGATTTCAGGAGACTGTAGTTTTTTGGCAGCCTAACAACGCCTTTCATTGAGTGAGTTATTCGCCAGTCTCTGCTTAAGGCTACATCAAGAGGAAACAAACCTTAGAGATAGAACGTAGAACTCTTGTATTGTGTCAAGTTTCAAGAAGCTAGCCCAAACCGTGTTTGATTTAGAGTTCTAACTGCATCTGTCAATATAGGAGAAAACGCAGTGAAACCTAAAAATTCAAACTGTTCCTGCAAACGAATGCTTCGACCTAGGAGAACGAAACTTGGGCGTCCAAGTTTGACTGGTGTACTGCTCATTACTTGAAAGTATCATGTAGGTCGGAAGAAAAAATATATGTTGTGATTTCAGGAGACTGTAGTTTTTTGGCAGCCTAACAACGCCTTTCATTGAGTGAGTTATTCGCCAGTCTCTGCTTAAGGCTACATCAAGAGGAAACAAACCTTAGAGATAGAACGTAGAACTATTGTATTGTGTCAAGTTTCAAGAAGCTAGCCCAAACCGTTTTTGATTTAGAGTTCTAACTGCATCTGTCAATATAGGAGAAAACGCAGTGAAACCTAAAAATTCAAACTGTTCCTGCAAACGAATGCTTCGACCTAGGAGAACGAAACTTGGGCATCCAAGTTTGACTGGTGTACTGCTCATTACTTGAAAGTATCATGTAGGTCGGAAGAAAAAATATATGTTGTGATTTCAGGAGACTGTAGTTTTTTGGCAGCCTAACAACGCCTTTCATTGAGTGAGTTATTCGCCAGTCTCTGCTTAAGGCTACATCAAGAGGAAACAAACCTTAGAGATAGAACGTAGAACTATTGTATTGTGTCAAGTTTCAAGAAGCTAGCAAAAACCGTGTTTGATTTAGAGTTCTAACTGCATCTGTCAATATAGGAGAAAACGCAGTGAAACCTAAGAATTCAAACTGTTCCTGCAAACGAATGCTTCGACCTAGGAGAACGAAACTTGGGCATCCAAGTTTGACTGGTGTACTGCTCATTACTTGAAAGTATCATGTAGGTCGGAAGAAAAAATATATGTTGTGATTTCAGGAGACTGTAGTTTTTTGGCAGCCTAACAACGCCTTTCATTGAGTGAGTTATTCGCCAGTCTCTGCTTAAGGCTACATCAAGAGGAAACAAACCTTAGAGATAGAACGTAGAACTATTGTATTGTGTCAAGTTTCAAGAAGCTAGCCCAAACCGTGTTTGATTTAGAGTTCTAACTGCATCTGTCAATATAGGAGAAAACGCAGTGAAACCTAAAAATTCAAACTGTTCCTGCAAACGAATGCTTCGACCTAGGAGAACGAAATTTGGGCATCCAAGTTTGACTGGTGTACTGCTCATTACTTGAAAGTATCATGAAGTTCGGAAGAAAAAATATATGTTGTGATTTCAGGAGACTGTAGTTTTTTGGCAGCCTAACAACGCCTTTCATTGAGTGAGTTATTCGCCAGTCTCTGCTTAAGGCTACATCAAGAGGAAACAAACCGTAGAGATAGAACGTAGAACTATTGTATTGTGTCAAGTTTCAAGAAGCTAGCACAAACCGTGTTTGATTTAGAGTTCTAACTGCATCTGTCAATATAGGAGAAAACGCAGTGAAACCTAAAAATTCAAACTGTTCCTGCAAACGAATGCTTCGACCTAGGAGAACGAAAGTTGGGCTTCCAAGTTTGACTGGTGTACTGCTCATTACTTGAAAGTATCATGAAGGTCGGAAGAAAAAATATATGTTGTGATTTCAGGAGACTGTAGTTTTTTGGCAGCCTAACAACGCCTTTCATTGAGTGAGTTATTCGCCAGTCTCTGCTGAAGGCTACATCAAGAGGAAACAAACCTTAGAGATAGAACGTAGAACTATTGTATTGTGTCAAGTTTCAAGAAGCTAGCACAAACCGTGTTTGATTTAGAGTTCTAACTGCATCTGTCTATATAGGAGAAAACGCAGTGAAACCTAAAAATTCAAACTGTTCCTGCAAACGAATGCTTCGACCTAGGAGAACGAAACTTGGGCATCCAAGTTTGACTGGTGTACTGCTCATTACTTGAAAGTATCATGAAGGTCGGAAGAAAAAATATATGTTGTGATTTCAGGAGACTGTAGTTTTTTGGCAGCCTAACAACGCCTTTCATTGAGTGAGTTATTCGCCAGTCTCTGCTTAAGGCTACATCAAGAGGAAACAAACCTTAGAGATAGAACGTAGAACTATTGTATTGTGTCAAGTTTCAAGAAGCTAGCCCAAACCGTGTTTGATTTGGAGTTCTAACTGCATCTGTCAATATAGGAGAAAACGCAGTGAAACCTAAAAATTCAAACTGTTCCTGCAAAGGAATGCTTCGACCTAGGAGAACGAAACTTGGGCGTCCAAGTTTGACTGGTATACTGCTCATTACTTGAAAGTATCATGAAGTTCGGAAGAAAAAATATATGTTGTGATTTCAGGAGACTGTAGTTTTTTGGCAGCCTAACAACGCCTTTCATTGAGTGAGTTATTCGCCAGTCTCTGCTTAAGGCTACACCAAGAGGAAACAAACCTTAGAGATAGAACTTAGAACTATTGTATTGTGTCAAGTTTCAAGAAGCTAGCACAAACCGTGTTTGATTTAGAGTTCTAACTGCATCTGTCAATATAGGAGAAAACGCAGTGAAACCTAAAAATTCAAACTGTTCCTGCAAACGAATGCTTCGACCAAGGAGAACGAAACTTGGGCATCCAAGTTTGACTGGTGTACTGCTCATTACTTGAAAGTATCATGAAGGTCGGAAGAAAAAATATATGTTGTGATTTCAGGAGACTGTAGTTTTTGGCAGCCTAACAACGCCTTTCATTGAGTGAGTTATTCGCCAGTCTCTGCTTAAGGCTACATCAACAGGAAACAAACCTTAGAGATAGAACGTAGAACTATTGTATTGTGTCAAGTTTCAAGAAGCTAGCCCAAACCGTGTTTGATTTAGAGTTCTAACTGCATCTGTCAATATAGGAGAAAACGCAGTGAAACCTAAAAATTCAAACTGTTCCTGCAAACGAATGCTTCGACCTAGGAGAACGAAACTTGGGCGTCCAAGTTTGACTGGTGTACTGCTCATTACTTGAAAGTATCATGTAGGTCGGAAGAAAAAATATATGTTGTGATTTCAGGAGACTGTAGTTTTTTGGCAGCCTAACAACGCCTTTCATTGAGTGAGTTATTCGCCAGTCTCTGCTTAATGCTACACCAAGAGGAAACAAACCTTAGAGATAGAACTTAGAACTATTGTACTGTGTCAAGTTTCAAGAAGCTAGCCCAAACCGTTTTTGATTTAGAGTTCTAACTGCATCTGTCAATATAGGAGAAAACGCAGTGAAACCTAAAAATTCAAACTGTTCCTGCAAACGAATGCTTCAACCTAGGAGAACGAAACTTGGGCATCCAAGTTTGACTGGTGTACTGCTCATTACTTGAAAGTATCATGTAGGTCGGAAAAAAAAATATATGTTGTGATTTCAGGAGACTGTAGTTTTTTGGCAGCCTAACAACGCCTTTCATTGAGTGAGTTATTCGCCAGTCTCTGCTTAAGGCTACATCAAGAGGAAACAAACCTTAGAGATAGAACGTAGAACTATTGTATTGTGTCAAGTTTCAAGAAGCTAGCCCAAACTGTTTTTGATTTAGAGTTCTAACTGCATCTGTCAATATAGGAGAAAACGCAGTGAAACCTAAAAATTCAAACTGTTCCTGCAAACGAATGCTTCGACCTTGGAGAACGAAACTTGGGCATCCAAGTTTGACTGGTGTACTGCTCATTACTTGAAAGTATCATGTAGGTCGGAAGAAAAAATATATGTTGTGATTTCAGGAGACTGTAGTTTTTTGGCAGCCTAACAACGCCTTTCATTGAGTGAGTTATTCGCCAGTCTCTGCTTAAGGCTACATCAAGAGGAAACAAACCGTAGAGATAGAACGTAGAACTATTGTATTGTGTCAAGTTTCAAGAAGCTAGCCCAAACCGTGTTTGATTTAGAGTTCTAACTGCATCTGTCAATATAGGAGAAAACGCAGTGAAACCTAAAAATTCAAACTGTTCCTGCAAACGAATGCTTCGACCTAGGAGAACGAAACTTGGGCATCCAAGTTTGACTGGTGTACTGCTCATTACTTGAAAGTATCATGAAGGTCGGAAGAAAAAAATATATGTTGTGATTTCAGGAGACTGTAGTTTTTTGGCAGCCTAACAACGCCTTTCATTGAGTGAGTTATTCGCCAGTCTCTGCTTAAGGCTACATCAAGAGGAAACAAACCGTAGAGATAGAACGTAGAACTATTGTATTGTGTCAAGTTTCAAGAAGCTAGCACAAACCGTGTTTGATTTAGAGTTCTAACTGCATCTGTCAATATAGGAGAAAACGCAGTGAAACCTAAAAATTCAAACTGTTTTTGCAAACGAATGCTTCGACCTAGGAGAACGAAAGTTGGGCTTCCAAGTTTGACTGGTGTACTGCTCATTACTTGAAAGTATCATGAAGGTCGGAAGAAAAAATATATGTTGTGATTTCAGGAGACTGTAGTTTTTTGGCAGCCTAACAACGCCTTTCATTGAGTGAGTTATTCGCCAGTCTCTGCTGAAGGCTACATCAAGAGGAAACAAACCTTAGAGATAGAACGTAGAACTATTGTATTGTGTCAAGTTTCAAGAAGCTAGCACAAACCGTGTTTGATTTAGAGTTCTAACTGCATCTGTCAATATAGGAGAAAACGCAGTGAAACCTAAAAATTCAAACTGTTCCTGCAAACGAATGCTTCGACCTAGGAGAACGAAACTTGGGCGTCCAAGTTTGACTGGTATACTGCTCATTACTTGAAAGTATCATGTAGGGTCGGAAGAAAAAATATATGTTGTGATTTCAGGAGAGTGTAGTTTTTTGGCAGCCTAACAACGCCTTTCATTGAGTGAGTTATTCGCCAGTCTCTGCTTAAGGCTACATCAAGAGGAAACAAACCTTAGAGATAGAACGTAGAACTATTGTATTGTGTCAAGTTTCAAGAAGCTAGCCCAAACCGTGTTTGATTTAGAGTTCTAACTGCATCTGTCAATATAGGAGAAAACGCAGTGAAACCTAAAAATTCAAACTGTTCCTGCAAACGAATGCTTCGACCTAGGAGAACGAAACTTGGGCGTCCAAGTTTGACTGGTGTACTGCTCATTACTTGAAAGTATCATGTAGGTCGGAAGAAAAAATATATGTTGTGATTTCAGGAGACTGTAGTTTTTTGGCAGCCTAACAACGCCTTTCATTGAGTGAGTTATTCGCCAGTCTCTGCTTAATGCTACACCAAGAGGAAACAAACCTTAGAGATAGAACTTAGAACTATTGTATTGTGTCAAGTTTCAAGAAGCTAGCCCAAACCGTGTTTGATTTAGAGTTCTAACTGCATCTGTCAATATAGGAGAAAACGCAGTGAAACCTAAAAATTCAAACTGTTCCTGCAAACGAATGCTTCGACCTAGGAGAACGAAACTTGGGCATCCATGTTTGACTGGTGTACTGCTCATTACTTGAAAGTATCATGTAGGTCGGAAGAAAAAATATATGTTGTGATTTCAGGAGACTGTAGTTTTTTGGCAGCCTAACAACGCCTTTCATTGAGTGAGTTATTCGCCAGTCTCTGCTTAAGGCTACATCAAGAGGAAACAAACCTTAGAGATAGAACGTAGAACTATTGTATTGTGTCAAGTTTCAAGAAGCTAGCACAAACCGTTTTTGATTTAGAGTTCTAACTGCATCTGTCAATATAGGAGAAAACGCAGTGAAACCTAAAAATTCAAACTGTTCCTGCAAACGAATGCTTCGACCTAGGAGAACGAAACTTGGGCATCCTAGTTTGACTGGTGTACTGCTCATTACTTGAAAGTATCATGTAGTTTGGAAGAAAAAATATATGTTGTGATTTCAGGAGACTGTAGTTTTTTGGAGGCCTAACAACGCCTTTCATTGAGTGAGTTATTCGCCAGTCTCTGCTTAAGGCTACATCAAGAGGAATCAAACCTTAGAGATAGAACGTAGAACTATTGTATTGTGTCAAGTTTCAAGAAGCTAGCCCAAACCTTGTTTGATTTAGAGTTCTAACTGCATCTGTCAATATAGGAGAAAACGCAGTGAAACCTAAAAATTCAAACTGTTCCTGCAAACGAATGCTTCGACCTAGGAGAACGAAACTTGGGCTTCCAAGTTTGACTGGTGTACTGCTCTTTACTTGAAAGTATCATGAAGTTCGGAAGAAAAAATATATGTTGTGATTTCAGGAGACTGCAGTTTTTTGGCAGCCTAACAACGCCTTTCATTGAGTGAGTTATTCGCCAGTCTCTGCTTAAGGCTACATCAAGAGGAAACAAACCTTAGAGATAGAACGTAGAACTATTGTATTGTGTCAAGTTTCAAGAAGCTAGCACAAACCGTGTTTGATTTAGAGTTCTAACTGCATCTGTCAATATAGGAGAAAATGCAGTGAAACCTAAAAATTCAAACTGTTCCTGCAAACGAATGCTTCGACCTAGGAGAACGAAACTTGGGCATCCAAGTTTGACTGGTGTACTGCTCATTACTTGAATGTATCATGAAGGTCGGAAGAAAAAATATATGTTGTGATTTCAGGAGACTGTAGTTTTTTGGCAGCCTAACAACGATTTTCATTGAGTGAGTTATTCGCCAGTCTCTGCTTAAGGCTACATCAAGAGGAAACAAACCTTAGAGATAGAACGTAGAACTATTGTATTGTGTCAAGTTTCAAGAAGCTAGCCCAAACCGTGTTTGATTTAGAGTTCTAACTGCATCTGTCAATATAGGAGAAAACGCAGTGAAACCTAAAAATTCAAACTGTTCCTGCAAACGAATGCTTCGACCTAGGAGAACGAAACTTGGGCATCCAAGTTTGACTGGTGTACTGCTCATTACTTGAAAGTATCATGTAGGTCGGAAGAAAAAATATATGTTGTGATTTCAGGAGACTGTAGTTTTTTGGCAGCCTAACAACGCCTTTCATTGAGTGAGTTATTCGCCAGTCTCTGCTTAAGGCTACATCAAGAGGAAACAAACCTTAGAGATAGAACGTAGAACTATTGTATTGTGTCAAGTTTCAAGAAGCTAGCCCAAACCGTGTTTGATTTAGAGTTCTAACTGCATCTGTCAATATAGGAGAAAACGCAGTGAAACCTAAAAATTCAAACTGTTCCTGCAAAGGAATGCTTCGACCTAGGAGAACGAAACTTGGGCATCCAAGTTTGACTGGTGTACTGCTCATTACTTGAAAGTATCATGAAGGTCGGAAGAAAAAATATATGTTGTGATTTCAGGAGACTGTAGTTTTTGGCAACCTAACAACGCCTTTCATTGAGTGAGTTATTCGCCAGTCTCTGCTTAAGGCTACATCAAGAGGAAACAAACCTTAGAGATAGAACGTAGAACTATTGTATTGTGTCACGTTTCAAGAAGCTAGCACAAACCGTGTTTGATTTAGAGTTCTAACTGCATCTGTCAATATAGGAGAAAACGCAGTGAAACCTAAAAATTCAAACTGTTCCTGCAAACGAATGCTTCGACCTAGGAGAACGAAACTTGGGCATCCAAGTTTGACTGGTGTACTGCTCATTACTTGAAAGTATCAAGAAGGTCGGAAGAAAAAATACATGTTGTGATTTCAGGAGACTGTAGTTTTTTGGCAGCCTAACATCGCCTTTCATTGAGTGAGCTATTCGCCAGTCTCTGCTTAAGGCTACATCAAGAGGAAACAAACCTTAGAGATAGAACGTAGAACTATTGTATTGTGTCAAGTTTCAAGAAGCTAGCCCAAACCGTGTTTGATTTAGAGTTCTAACTGCATCTGTCAATATAGGAGAAAACGCAGTGAAACCTAAAAATTCAAACTGTTCCTGCAAACGAATGCTTCGACCTAGGAGAACGAAACTTGGGCGTCCAAGTTTGACTGGTGTACTGCTCATTACTTGAAAGTATCATGTAGGTCGGAAGAAAAAATATATGTTGTGATTTCAGGAGACTGTAGTTTTTTGGCAGCCTAACAACGCCTTTCATTGAGTGAGTTATTCGCCAGTCTCTGCTTAATGCTACACCAAGAGGAAACAAACCTTAGAGATAGAACTTAGAACTATTGTATTGTGTCAAGTTTCAAGAAGCTAGCCCAAACCGTTTTTGATTTAGAGTTCTAACTGCATCTGTCAATATAGGAGAAAACGCAGTGAAACCTAAAAATTCAAACTGTTCCTGCAAACGAATGCTTCGACCTAGGAGAACGAAACTTGGGCATCCAAGTTTGACTGGTGTACTGCTCATTACTTGAAAGTATCATGTAGGTCGGAAGAAAAAATATATGTTGTGATTTCAGGAGACTGTAGTTTTTTGGCAGCCTAACAACGCCTTTCATTGAGTGAGTTATTCGCCAGTCTCTGCTAAGGCTACATCAAGAGGAAACAAACCTTAGAGATAGAACGTAGAACTATTGTATTGTGTCAAGTTTCAAGAAGCTAGCCCAAACCTTGTTTGATTTAGAGTTCTAACTGCATCTGTCAATATAGGAGAAAACGCAGTGAAACCTAAAAATTCAAACTGTTCCTGCAAACGAATGCTTCGACCTAGGAGAACGAAACTTGGGCATCCAAGTTTGACTGGTGTACTGCTCATTACTTGAAAGTATCATGTAGGTCGGAAGAAAAAATATATGTTGTGATTTCAGGAGACTGTAGTTTTTTGGCAGCCTAACAACGCCTTTCATTGAGTGAGTTATTCGCCAGTCTCTGCTTAAGGCTACATCAAGAGGAAACAAACCTTAGAGATAGAACGTAGAACTATTGTATTGTGTCAAGTTTCAAGAAGCTAGCCCAAACCGTGTTTGATTTAGAGTTCTAACTGCATCTGTCAATATAGGAGAAAATGCAGTGAAACCTAAAAATTCAAACTGTTCCTGCAAAGGAATGCTTCGACCTAGGAGAACGAAACTTGGGCATCCAAGTTTGACTGGTGTACTGCTCATTACTTGAAAGTATCATGAAGGTCGGAAGAAAAAATATATGTTGTGATTTCAGGAGACTGTAGTTTTTTGGCAACCTAACAACGCCTTTCATTGAGTGAGTTATTCGCCAGTCTCTGCTTAAGGCTACATCAAGAGGAAACAAACCTTAGAGATAGAACGTAGAACTATTGTATTGTGTCAAGTTTCAAGAAGCTAGCACAAACCGTGTTTGATTTAGAGTTCTAACTGCATCTGTCAATATAGGAGAAAACGCAGTGAAACCTAAAAATTCAAACTGTTCCTGCAAACGAATGCTTCGACCTAGGAGAACGAAAGTTGGGCTTCCAAGTTTGACTGGTGTACTGCTCATTACTTGAAAGTATCATGAAGGTCGGAAGAAAAAATATATGTTGTGATTTCAGGAGACTGTAGTTTTTTGGCAGCCTAACAACGCCTTTCATTGAGTGAGTTATTCGCCAGTCTCTGCTTAAGGCTACATCAAGAGGAAACAAACCTTAGAGATAGAACGTAGAACTATTGTATTGTGTCAAGTTTCAAGAAGCTAGCCCAAACCGTTTTTGATTTAGAGTTCTAACTGCATCTGTCAATATAGGAGAAAACGCAGTGAAACCTAAAAATTCAAACTGTTCCTGCAAACGAATGCTTCGACCTAGGAGAACGAAACTTGGGCATCCAAGTTTGACTGGTGTACTGCTCATTACTTGAAAGTATCATGTAGGTCGGAAGAAAAAATATATGTTGTGATTTCAGGAGACTGTAGTTTTTTGGCAGCCTAACAACGCCTTTCATTGAGTGAGTTATTCGCCAGTCTCTGCTTAAGGCTACATCAAGAGGAAACAAACCTTAGAGATAGAACGTAGAACTATTGTATTGTGTCAAGTTTCAAGAAGCTAGCCCAAACCTTGTTTGATTTAGAGTTCTAACTGCATCTGTCAATATAGGAGAAAACGCAGTGAAACCTAAAAATTCAAACTGTTCCTGCAAACGAATGCTTCGACCTAGGAGAACGAAACTTGGGCATCCAAGTTTGACTGGTGTACTGCTCATTACTTGAAAGTATCATGTAGGTCGGAAGAAAAAATATATGTTGTGATTTCAGGAGACTGTAGTTTTTTGGCAGCCTAACAACGCCTTTCATTGAGTGAGTTATTCGCCAGTCTCTGCTTAAGGCTACATCAAGAGGAAACAAACCTTAGAGATAGAACGTAGAACTATTGTATTGTGTCAAGTTTCAAGAAGCTAGCCCAAACCGTGTTTGATTTAAAGTTCTAACTGCATCTGTCAATATAGGAGAAAACGCAGTGAAACCTAAAAATTCAAACTGTTCCTGCAAAGGAATGCTTCGACCTAGGAGAACGAAACTTGGGCATCCAAGTTTGACTGGTGTACTGCTCATTACTTGAAAGTATCATGAAGGTCGGAAGAAAAAATATATGTTGTGATTTCAGGAGACTGTAGTTTTTTGGCAACCTAACAACGCCTTTCATTGAGTGAGTTATTCGCCAGTCTCTCCTTAAGGCTACATCAAGAGGAAACAAACCTTAGAGATAGAACGTAGAACTATTGTATTGTGTCAAGTTTCAAGAAGCTAGCACAAACCGTGTTTGATTTAGAGTTCTAACTGCATCTGTCAATATAGGAGAAAACGCAGTGTAACCTAAAAATTCAAACTGTTCCTGCAAACGAATGCTTCGACCTAGGAGAACGAAAGTTGGGCTTCCAAGTTTGACTGGTGTACTGCTCATTACTTGAAAGTATCATGAAGGTCGGAAGAAAAAATATATGTTGTGATTTCAGGAGACTGTAGTTTTTTGGCAGCCTAACAACGCCTTTCATTGAGTGAGTTATTCGCCAGTCTCTGCTTAAGGCTACATCAAGAGGAAACAAACCTTAGAGATAGAACGTAGAACTATTGTATTGTGTCACGTTTCAAGAAGCTAGCACAAACCGTGTTTGATTTAGAGTTCTAACTGCATCCGTCAATATAGGAGAAAACGCAGTGAAACCTAAAAATTCAAACTGTTCCTGCAAACGAATACTTCGACCTAGGAGAACGAAACTTGGGCATCCAAGTTTGACTGGTGTACTGCTCATTACTTGAAAGTATCAAGAAGGTCGGAAGAAAAATACATGTTGTGATTTCAGGAGACTGTAGTTTTTTGGCAGCCTAACAACGCCTTTCATTGAGTGAGCTATTCGCCAGTCTCTGCTTAAGGCTACATCAAGAGGAAACAAACCTTAGAGATAGAACGTAGAACTATTGTATTGTGTCAAGTTTCAAGAAGCTAGCCCAAACCGTGTTTGATTTAGAGTTCTAACTGCATCTGTCAATATAGGAGAAAACGCAGTGAAACCTAAAAATTCAAACTGTTCCTGCAAACGAATGCTTCGACCTAGGAGAACGAAACTTGGGCGTCCAAGTTTGACTGGTGTACTGCTCATTACTTGAAAGTATCATGTAGGTCGGAAGAAAAAATATATGTTGTGATTTCAGGAGACTGTAGTTTTTTGGCAGCCTAACAACGCCTTTCATTGAGTGAGTTATTCGCCAGTCTCTGCTTAATGCTACACCAAGAGGAAACAAACCTTAGAGATAGAACTTAGAACTATTGTATTGTGTCAAGTTTCAAGAAGCTAGCCCAAACCGTGTTTGATTTAGAGTTCTAACTGCATCTGTCAATATAGGAGAAAAACGCAGTGAAACCTAAAAATTCAAACTGTTCCTGCAAACGAATGCTTCGACCTAGGAGAACGAAACTTGGGCATCCATGTTTGACTGGTGTACTGCTCATTACTTCAAAGTATCATGTAGGTCGGAAGAAAAAATATATGTTGTGATTTCAGGAGACTGTAGTTTTTTGGCAGCCTAACAACGCCTTTCATTGAGTGAGTTATTCGCCAGTCTCTGCTTAAGGCTACATCAAGAGGAAACAAACCTTAGAGATAGAACGTAGAACTATTGTATTGTGTCAAGTTTCAAGAAGCTAGCCCAAACCGTTTTTGATTTAGAGTTCTAACTGCATCTGTCAATATAGGAGAAAACGCAGTGAAACCTAAAAATTCAAACTGTTCCTGCAAACGAATGCTTCGACCTAGGAGAACGAAACTTGGGCATCCAAGTTTGACTGGTGTACTGCTCATTACTTGAAAGTATCATGTAGGTCGGAAGAAAAAATATATGTTGTGATTTCAGGAGACTGTAGTTTTTTGGCAGCCTAACAACGCCTTTCATTGAGTGAGTTATTCGCCAGTCTCTGCTTAAGGCTACATCAAGAGGAAACAAACCTTAGAGATAGAACGTAGAACTATTGTATTGTGTCAAGTTTCAAGAAGCTAGCCCAAACCGTGTTTGATTTAGAGTTCTAACTGCATCTGTCAATATAGGAGAAAACGCAGTGAAACCTAAAAATTCAAACTGTTCCTGCAAACGAATGCTTCGACCTAGGAGAACGAAACTTGGGCATCCAAGTTTGACTGGTGTACTGCTCATTACTTGAAAGTATCATGAAGGTCGGAAGAAAAAATATATGTTGTGATTTCAGGAGACTGTAGTTTTTTGGCAACCTAACAACGCCTTTCATTGAGTGAGTTATTCGCCAGTCTCTGCTTAAGGCTACATCAAGAGGAAACAAACCTTAGAGATAGAACGTAGAACTATTGTATTGTGTCAAGTTTCAAGAAGCTAGCACAAACCGTGTTTGATTTAGAGTTCTAACTGCATCTGTCAATATAGGAGAAAACGCAGTGAAACCTAAAAATTCAAACTGTTCCTGCAAACGAATGCTTCGACCTAGGAGAACGAAACTTGGGCATCCAAGTTTGACTGGTGTACTGCTCATTACTTGAAAGTATCATGAAGTTCGGAAGAAAAAATATATGTTGTGATTTCAGGAGACTGCAGTTTTTTGGCAGCCTAACAACACCTTTCATTGAGTGAGTTATTCGCCAGTCTCTGCTTAAGGCTACATCAAGAGGAAACAAACCTTAGAGATAGAACTTAGAACTATTGTATTGTGTCAAGTTTCTAGAAGCTAGCCCAAACCGTGTTTGATTTAGAGTTCTAACTGCATCTGTCAATATAGGAGAAAACGCAGTGAAACCTAAAAATTCAAACTGTTCCTGCAAAGGAATGCTTCGACCTAGGAGAACGAAATTTGGGCATCCAAGTTTGACTGGTGTACTGCTCATTACTTGAAAGTATCATGAAGGTCGGAAGAAAAAATATATGTTGTGATTTCAGGAGACTGTAGTTTTTTGGTAGCCTAACAACGCCTTTCATTGAGTGAGTTATTCCGCCAGTCTCTGCTTAAGGCTACATCAAAGGAAACAAACCTTAGAGATAGAACGTAGAACTATTGTATTGTGTCAAGTTTCAAGAAGCTAGCACAAACCGTGTTTGATTTAGAGTTCTAACTGCATCTGTCAATATAGGAGAAAACGCAGTGAAACCTAAAAATTCAAACTGTTCCTGCAAACGAATGCTTCGACTAGGAGAACGAAACTTGGGCATCCAAGTTTGACTGGTGTACTGCTCATTACTTGAAAGTATCATGTAGGTCGGAAGAAAAAATATATGTTGTGATTTCAGGAGACTGTAGTTTTTTGGCAGCCTAACAACGCCTTTCATTGAGTGAGTTATTCGCCAGTCTCTGCTTAAGGCTACATCAAGAGGAAACAAACCTTAGAGATAGAACGTAGAACTATTGTATTGTGTCAAGTTTCAAGAAGCTAGCCCAAACCTTGTTTGATTTAGAGTTCTAACTGCATCTGTCAATATAGGAGAAAACGCAGTGAAACCTAAAAATTCAAACTGTTCCTGCAAACGAATGCTTCGACCTAGGAGAACGAAACTTGGCGTCCAAGTTTGACTGGTGTACTGCTCATTACTTGAAAGTATCATGTAGGTCGGAAGAAAAAATATATGTTGTGATTTCAGGAGACTGTAGTTTTTTGGCAGCCTAACAACGCCTTTCATTGAGTGAGTTATTCGCCAGTCTCTGCTTAAGGCTACATCAAGAGGAAACAAAACTTAGAGATAGAACGTAGAACTATTGTATTGTGTCAAGTTTCAAGAAGCTAGCCCAAACCGTGTTTGATTTAGAGTTCTAACTGCATCTGTCAATATAGGAGAAAACGCAGTGAAACCTAAAAATTCAAACTGTTCCTGCAAAGGAATGCTTCGACCTAGGAGAACGAAACTTGGGCATCCAAGTTTGACTGGTGTACTGCTCATTACTTGAAAGTATCATGAAGGTCGGAAGAAAAAATATATGTTGTGATTTCAGGAGACTGTAGTTTTTTGGCAACCTAACAACGCCTTTCATTGAGTGAGTTATTCGCCAGTCTGTGCTTAAGGCTACATCAAGAGGAAACAAACCTTAGAGATAGAACGTAGAACTATTGTATTGTGTCAAGTTTCAAGAAGCTAGCACAAACCGTGTTTGATTTAGAGTTCTAACTGCATCTGTCAATATAGGAGAAAACGCAGTGAAACCTAAAAATTCAAACTGTTCCTGCAAACGAATGCTTCGACCTAGGAGAACGAAAGTTGGGCTTCCAAGTTTGACTGGTGTACTGCTCATTACTTGAAAGTATCATGAAGGTCGGAAGAAAAAATATATGTTGTGATTTCAGGAGACTGTAGTTTTTTGGCAACCTAACAACGCCTTTCATTGAGTGAGTTATTCGCCAGTCTCTGCTTAAGGCTACATCAAGAGGAAACAAACCTTAGAGATAGAACGTAGAACTATTGTATTGTGTCAAGTTTCAAGAAGCTAGCACAAACCGTGTTTGATTTAGAGTTCTAACTGCATCTGTCAATATAGGAGAAAACGCAGTGAAACCTAAAAATTCAAACTGTTCCTGCAAACGAATGCTTCGACCTAGGAGAACGAAACTTGGGCATCCAAGTTTGACTGGTGTACTGCTCATTACTTGAAAGTATCATGAAGTTCGGAAGAAAAAATATATGTTGTGATTTCAGGAGACTGCAGTTTTTTGGCAGCCTAACAACACCTTTCATTGAGTGAGTTATTCGCCAGTCTCTGCTTAAGGCTACACCAAGAGGAAACAAACCTTAGAGATAGAACTTAGAACTATTGTATTGTGTCAAGTTTCTAGAAGCTAGCCCAAACCGTGTTTGATTTAGAGTTCTAACTGCATCTGTCAATATAGGAGAAAACGCAGTGAAACCTAAAAATTCAAACTGTTCCTGGCAAACGAATGCTTCGACCTAGGAGAACGAAATTTGGGCATCCAAGTTTGACTGGTGTACTGCTCATTACTTGAAAGTATCATGAAGGTCGGAAGAAAAAATATATGTTGTGATTTCAGGAGACTGTAGTTTTTTTGGTAGCCTAACAACGCCTTTCATTGAGTGAGTTATTCGCCAGTCTCTGCTTAAGGACATCAAGAGGAAACAAACCTTAGAGATAGAACGTAGAACTATTGTATTGTGTCAAGTTTCAAGAAGCTAGCACAAACCGTGTTTGATTTAGAGTTCTAACTGCATCTGTCAATATAGGAGAAAACGCAGTGAAACCTAAAAATTCAAACTGTTCCTGCAAACGAATGCTTCGACCTAGGAGAACGAAAGTTGGGCTTCCAAGTTTGACTGGTGTACTGCTCATTACTTGAAAGTATCATGAAGGTCGGAAGAAAAAATATATGTTGTGATTTCAGGAGACTGTAGTTTTTTGGCAGCCTAACAACGCCTTTCATTGAGTGAGTTATTCGCCAGTCTCTGCTTAAGGCTACATCAAGAGGAAACAAACCTTAGAGATAGAACGTAGAACTATTGTATTGTGTCACGTTTCAAGAAGCTAGCACAAACCGTGTTTGATTTAGAGTTCTAACTGCATCCGTCAATATAGGAGAAAACGCAGTGAAACCTAAAAATTCAAACTGTTCCTGCAAACGAATGCTTCGACCTAGGAGAACGAAACTTGGGCATCCAAGTTTGACTGGTGTACTGCTCATTACTTGAAAGTATCAAGAAGGTCGGAAGAAAAAATACATGTTGTGATTTTAGGAGACTGTAGTTTTTTGGCAGCCTAACAACGCCTTTCATTGAGTGAGCTATTCGCCAGTCTCTGCTTAAGGCTACATCAAGAGGAAACAAACCTTAGAGATAGAACGTAGAACTATTGTATTGTGTCAAGTTTCAAGAAGCTAGCCCAAACCGTGTTTGATTTAGAGTTCTAACTGCATCTGTCAATATAGGAGAAAACGCAGTGAAACCTAAAAATTCAAACTGTTCCTGCAAACGAATGCTTCGACCTAGGAGAACGAAACTTGGGCGTCCAAGTTTGACTGGTGTACTGCTCATTACTTGAAAGTATCATGTAGGTCGGAAGAAAAAATATATGTTGTGATTTCAGGAGACTGTAGTTTTTTGGCAGCCTAACAACGCCTTTCATTGAGTGAGTTATTCGCCAGTCTCTGCTTAATGCTACACCAAGAGGAAACAAACCTTAGAGATAGAACTTAGAACTATTGTATTGTGTCAAGTTTCAAGAAGCTAGCCCAAACCGTGTTTGATTTAGAGTTCTAACTGCATCTGTCAATATAGGAGAAAACGCAGTGAAACCTAAAAATTCAAACTGTTCCTGCAAACGAATGCTTCGACCTAGGAGAACGAAACTTGGGCATCCATGTTTGACTGGTGTACTGCTCATTACTTCAAAGTATCATGTAGGTCGGAAGAAAAAAATATATGTTGTGATTTCAGGAGACTGTAGTTTTTTGGCAGCCTAACAACGCCTTTCATTGAGTGAGTTATTCGCCAGTCTCTGCTTAAGGCTACATCAAGAGGAAACAAACCTTAGAGATAGAACGTAGAACTATTGTATTGTGTCAAGTTTCAAGAAGCTAGCCCAAACCGTTTTTGATTTAGAGTTCTAACTGCATCTGTCAATATAGGAGAAAACGCAGTGAAACCTAAAAATTCAAACTGTTCCTGCAAACGAATGCTTCGACCTAGGAGAACGAAACTTGGGCATCCAAGTTTGACTGGTGTACTGCTCATTACTTGAAAGTATCATGTAGGTCGGAAGAAAAAATATATGTTGTGATTTCAGGAGACTGTAGTTTTTTGGCAGCCTAACAACGCCTTTCATTGAGTGAGTTATTCGCCAGTCTCTGCTTAAGGCTACATCAAGAGGAAACAAACCTTAGAGATAGAACGCAGAACTATTGTATTGTGTCAAGTTTCAAGAAGCTAGCCCAAACCGTGTTTGATTTAGAGTTCTAACTGCATCTGTCAATATAGGAGAAAACGCAGTGAAACCTAAAAATTCAAACTGTTCCTGCAAACGAATGCTTCGACCTAGGAGAACGAAACTTGGGCATCCAAGTTTGACTGGTGTACTGCTCATTACTTGAAAGTATCATGAAGGTCGGAAGAAAAAATATATGTTGTGATTTCAGGAGACTGTAGTTTTTTGGCAACCTAACAACGCCTTTCATTGAGTGAGTTATTCGCCAGTCTCTGCTTAAGGCTACATCAAGAGGAAACAAACCTTAGAGATAGAACGTAGAACTATTGTATTGTGTCAAGTTTCAAGAAGCTAGCACAAACCGTGTTTGATTTAGAGTTCTAACTGCATCTGTCAATATAGGAGAAAACGCAGTGAAACCTAAAAATTCAAACTGTTCCTGCAAACGAATGCTTCGACCTAGGAGAACGAAACTTGGGCATCCAAGTTTGACTGGTGTACTGCTCATTACTTGAAAGTATCATGAAGTTCGGAAGAAAAAATATATGTTGTGATTTCAGGAGACTGCAGTTTTTTGGCAGCCTAACAACACCTTTCATTGAGTGAGTTATTCGCCAGTCTCTGCTTAAGGCTACACCAAGAGGAAACAAACCTTAGAGATAGAACTTAGAACTATTGTATTGTGTCAAGTTTCTAGAAGCTAGCCCAAACCGTGTTTGATTTAGAGTTCTAACTGCATCTGTCAATATAGGAGAAAACGCAGTGAAACCTAAAAATTCAAACTGTTCCTGCAAACGAATGCTTCGACCTAGGAGAACGAAATTTGGGCATCCAAGTTTGACTGGTGTACTGCTCATTACTTGAAAGTATCATGAAGGTCGGAAGAAAAAATATATGTTGTGATTTCAGGAGACTGTAGTTTTTTGGTAGCCTAACAACGCCTTTCATTGAGTGAGTTATTCGCCAGTCTCTGCTTAAGGCTACATCAAGAGGAAACAAACCTTAGAGATAGAACGTAGAACTATTGTATTGTGTCAAGTTTCAAGAAGCTAGCACAAACCGTGTTTGATTTAGAGTTCTAACTGCATCTGTCAATATAGGAGAAAACGCAGTGAAACCTAAAAATTCAAACTGTTCCTGCAAACGAATGCTTCGACCTAGGAGACGAAACTTGGGCATCCAAGTTTGACTGGTGTACTGCTCATTACTTGAAATTATCATGTAGTTCGGAAGAAAAAATATATGTTGTGATTTCAGGAGACTGTAGTTTTTTGGCAGCCTAACAACGCCTTTCATTGAGTGAGTTATTCGCCAGTCTCTGCTTAAGGCTACATCAAGAGGAAACAAACCTTAGAGATAGAACATAGAACTATTGTATTGTGTCAAGTTTCAAGAAGCTAGCCCAAACCGTTTTTGATTTAGAGTTCTAACTGCATCTGTCAATATAGGAGAAAACGCAGTGAAACCTAAAATTCAAACTGTTCCTGCAAACGAATGCTTCGACCTAGGAGAACGAAACTTGGGCATCCAAGTTTGACTGGTGTACTGCTCATTACTTGAAAGTATCATGTAGGTCGGAAGAAAAAATATATGTTGTGATTTCAGGAGACTGTAGTTTTTTGGCAGCCTAACAACGCCTTTCATTGAGTGAGTTATTCGCCAGTCTCTGCTTAAGGCTACATCAAGAGGAAACAAACCTTAGAGATAGAACGTAGAACTATTGTATTGTGTCAAGTTTCAAGAAGCTAGCCCAAACCGTGTTTGATTTAGAGTTCTAACTGCATCTGTCAATATAGGAGAAAACGCAGTGAAACCTAAAAATTCAAACTGTTCCTGCAAACGAATGCTTCGACCTAGGAGAACGAAACTTGGGCGTCCAAGTTTGACTGGTGTACTGCTCATTACTTGAAAGTATCATGTAGGTCGGAAGAAAAAATATATGTTGTGATTTCAGGAGACTGTAGTTTTTTGGCAGCCTAACAACGCCTTTCATTGAGTGAGTTATTCGCCAGTCTCTGCTTAAGGCTACATCAAGAGGAAACAAACCTTAGAGATAGAACGTAGAACTATTGTATGGTGTCAAGTTTCAAGAAGCTAGCACAAACCGTGTTTGATTTAGAGTTCTAACTGCATCTGTCAATATAGAAGAAAACGCAGTGAAACCTAAAAATTCAAACTGTTCCTGCAAACGAATGCTTCGACCTAGGAGAACGAAACTTGGGCATCCAAGTTTGACTGGTGTACTGCTCATTACTTGAAAGTATCATGAAGGTCGGAAGAAAAAATATATGTTGTGATTTCAGGAGACTGTAGTTTTTTGGCAGCCTAACAACGCCTTTCATTGAGTGAGTTATTCGCCAGTCTCTGCTTAAGGCTACATCAAGAGGAAACAAACCGTAGAGATAGAACGTAGAACTATTGTATTGTGTCAAGTTTCAAGAAGCTAGCACAAACCGTGTTTGATTTAGAGTTCTAACTGCATCTGTCAATATAGGAGAAAACGCAGTGAAACCTAAAAATTCAAACTGTTCCTGCAAACGAATGCTTCGACCTAGGAGAACGAAACTTGGGCATCCAAGTTTGACTGGTGTACTGCTCATTACTTGAAAGTATCATGAAGTTCGGAAGAAAAAATATATGTTGTGATTTCAGGAGACTGTAGTTTTTTGGCAGCCTAACAACGCCTTTCATTGAGTGAGTTATTCGCCAGTCTCTGCTTAAGGCTACATCAAGAGGAAACAAACCGTAGAGATAGAACGTAGAACTATTGTATTGTGTCAAGTTTCAAGAAGCTAGCACAAACCGTGTTTGATTTAGAGTTCTAACTGCATCTGTCAATATAGGAGAAAACGCAGTGAAACCTAAAAATTCAAACTGTTCCTGCAAACGAATGCTTCGACCTAGGAGAACGAAAGTTGGGCTTCCAAGTTTGACTGGTGTACTGCTCATTACTTGAAAGTATCATGAAGGTCGGAAGAAAAAATATATGTTGTGATTTCAGGAGACTGTAGTTTTTTGGCAGCCTAACAACGCCTTTCATTGAGTGAGTTATTCGCCAGTCTCTGCTGAAGGCTACATCAAGAGGAAACAAACCTTAGAGATAGAACGTAGAACTATTGTATTGTGTCAAGTTTCAAGAAGCTAGCACAAACCGTGTTTGATTTAGAGTTCTAACTGCATCTGTCTATATAAGAGAAAACGCAGTGAAACCTAAAAATTCAAACTGTTCCTGCAAACATATGCTTCGACCTAGGAGAACGAAACTTGGGCATCCAAGTTTGACTGGTGTACTGCTCATTACTTGAAAGTATCATGAAGGTCGGAAGAAAAAATATATGTTGTGATTTCAGGAGACTGTAGTTTTTTGGCAGCCTAACAACGCCTTTCATTGAGTGAGTTATTCGCCAGTCTCTGCTTAAGGCTACATCAAGAGGAAACAAACCTTAGAGATAGAACGTAGAACTATTGTATTGTGTCAAGTTTCAAGAAGCTAGCCCAAACCGTGTTTGATTTAGAGTTCTAACTGCATCTGTCAATATAGGAGAAAACGCAGTGAAACCTAAAAATTCAAACTGTTCCTGCAAACGAATGCTTCGACCTAGGAGAACGAAACTTGGGCGTCCAAGTTTGACTGGTATACTGCTCATTACTTGAAAGTATCATGAAGTTCGGAAGAAAAAATATATGTTGTGATTTCAGGAGACTGTAGTTTTTTGGCAGCCTAACAACGCCTTTCATTGAGTGAGTTATTCGCCAGTCTCTGCTTAAGGCTACACCAAGAGGAAACAAACCTTAGAGATAGAACTTAGAACTATTGTATTGTGTCAAGTTTCAAGAAGCTAGCCCAAACCGTGTTTGATTTAGAGTTCTAACTGCATCTGTCAATATAGGAGAAAACGCAGTGAAACCTAAAAATTCAAACTGTTCCTGCAAACGAATGCTTCGACCAAGGAGAACGAAACTTGGGCATCCAAGTTTGACTGGTGTACTGCTCATTACTTGAAAGTATCATGAAGGTCGGAAGAAAAAATATATGTTGTGATTTCAGGAGACTGTAGTTTTTTGGCAGCCTAACAACGCCTTTCATTGAGTGAGTTATTCGCCAGTCTCTGCTTAAGGCTACATCAACAGGAAACAAACCTTAGAGATAGAACGTAGAACTATTTTATTGTGTCAAGTTTCAAGAAGCTAGCCCAAACCGTGTTTGATTTAGAGTTCTAACTGCATCTGTCAATATAGGAGAAAACGCAGTGAAACCTAAAAATTCAAACTGTTCCTGCAAACGAATGCTTCGACCTAGGAGAACGAAACTTGGGCGTCCAAGTTTGACTGGTATACTGCTCATTACTTGAAAGTATCATGAAGTTCGGAAGAAAAAATATATGTTGTGATTTCAGGAGACTGTAGTTTTTTGGCAGCCTAACAACACCTTTCATTGAGTGAGTTATTCGCCAGTCTCTGCTTAAGGCTACACCAAGAGGAAACAAACCTTAGAGATAGAACTTAGAACTATTGTATTGTGTCAAGTTTCAAGAAGCTAGCCCAAACCGTGTTTGATTTAGAGTTCTAACTGCATCTGTCAATATAGGAGAAAACGCAGTGAAACCTAAAAATTCAAACTGTTCCTGCAAACGAATGCTTCGACCAAGGAGAACGAAACTTGGGCATCCAAGTTTGACTGGTGTACTGCTCATTACTTGAAAGTATCATGAAGGTCGGAAGAAAAAATATATGTTGTGATTTCAGGAGACTGTAGTTTTTTGGCAGCCTAACAACGCCTTTCATTGAGTGAGTTATTCGCCAGTCTCTGCTTAAGGCTACATCAACAGGAAACAAACCTTAGAGATAGAACGTAGAACTATTGTATTGTGTCAAGTTTCAAGAAGCTAGCCCAAACCGTGTTTGATTTAGAGTTCTAACTGCATCTGTCAATATAGGAGAAAACGCAGTGAAACCTAAAAATTCAAACTTTTCCTGCAAACGAATGCTTCGACCTAGGAGAACGAAACTTGGGCATCCAAGTTTGACTGGTGTACTGCTCATTACTTGAATGTATCATGAAGGTCGGAAGAAAAAATATATGTTGTGATTTCAAGAGACTGTAGTTTTTTGGCAGCCTAACAACGCCTTTCATTGAGTGAGTTATTCGCCAGTCTCTGCTTAAGGCTACATCAAGAGGAAACAAACCTTAGAGATAGAACGTAGAACTATTGTATTGTGTCAAGTTTCAAGAAGCTAGCCCAAACCGTGTTTGATTTAGAGTTCTAACTGCATCTGTCAATATAGGAGAAAACGCAGTGAAACCTAAAAATTCAAACTGTTCCTGCAAACGAATGCTTCGACCTAGGAGAACGAAACTTGGGCGTCCAAGTTTGACTGGTGTACTGCTCATTACTTGAAAGTATCATGTAGGTCGGAAGAAAAAATATATGTTGTGATTTCAGGAGACTGTAGTTTTTGGCAGCCTAACAACGCCTTTCATTGAGTGAGTTATTCGCCAGTCTCTGCTTAAGGCTACATCAAGAGGAAACAAACCTTAGAGATAGAACGTAGAACTATTGTATTGTGTCAAGTTTCAAGAAGCTAGCCCAAACCGTTTTTGATTTAGAGTTCTAACTGCATCTGTCAATATAGGAGAAAACGCAGTGAAACCTAAAAATTCAAACTGTTCCTGCAAACGAATGCTTCGACCTTGGAGAACGAAACTTGGGCATCCAAGTTTGACTGGTGTACTGCTCATTACTTGAAAGTATCATGTAGGTTGGAAGAAAAAATATATGTTGTGATTTCAGGAGACTGTAGTTTTTGGCAGCCTAACAACGCCTTTCATTGAGTGAGTTATTCGCCAGTCTCTGCTTAAGGCTACATCAAGAGGAAACAAACCGTAGAGATAGAACGTAGAACTATTGTATTGTGTCAAGTTTCAAGAAGCTAGCCCAAACCATGTTTGATTTAGAGTTCTAACTGCATCTGTCAATATAGGAGAAAACGCAGTGAAACCTAAAAATTCAACTGTTCCTGCAAAACGAATGCTTCGACCTAGGAGAACGAAACTTGGGCATCCAAGTTTGACTGGTGTACTGCTCATTACTTGAAAGTATCATGAAGGTCGGAAGAAAAAATATATGTTGTGATTTCAGGAGACTGTAGTTTTTTGGCAGCCTAACAACGCCTTTCATTGAGTGAGTTATTCGCCAGTCTCTGCTTAAGGCTACATCAAGAGGAAACAAACCGTAGAGATAGAACGTAGAACTATTGTATTGTGTCAAGTTTCAAGAAGCTAGCACAAACCGTGTTTGATTTAGAGTTCTAACTGCATCTGTCAATATAGGAGAAAACGCAGTGAAACCTAAAAATTCAAACTGTTCCTGCAAACGAATGCTTCGACCTAGGAGAACGAAACTTGGGCATCCAAGTTTGACTGGTGTACTGCTCATTACTTGAAAGTATCATGAAGTTCGGAAGAAAAAATATATGTTGTGATTTCAGGAGACTGCAGTTTTTTGGCAGCCTAACAAACGCCTTTCATTGAGTGAGTTATTCGCCAGTCTCTGCTTAAGGCTACATCAAGAGGAAACAAACCGTAGAGATAGAACGTAGAACTATTGTATTGTGTCAAGTTTCAAGAAGCTAGCACAAACCGTGTTTGATTTAGAGTTCTAACTGCATCTGTCAATATAGGAGAAAACGCAGTGAAACCTAAAAATTCAAACTGTTCCTGCAAACGAATGCTTCGACCTAGGAGAACGAAAGTTGGGCTTCCAAGTTTGACTGGTGTACTGCTCATTACTTGAAAGTATCATGAAGGTCGGAAGAAAAAATATATGTTGTGATTTCAGGAGACTGTAGTTTTTTGGCAGCCTAACAACGCCTTTCATTGAGTGAGTTATTCGCCAGTCTCTGCTGAAGGCTACATCAAGAGGAAACAAACCTTAGAGATAGAACGTAGAACTATTGTATTGTGTCAAGTTTCAAGAAGCTAGCACAAACCGTGTTTGATTTAGAGTTTCTAACTGCATCTGTCAATATAGGAGAAAACGCAGTGAAACCTAAAAATTCAAACTGTTCCTGCAAACGAATGCTTCGACCAAGGAGAACGAAACTTGGGCATCCAAGTTTGACTGGTGTACTGCTCATTACTTGAAAGTATCATGAAGGTCGGAAGAAAAAATATATGTTGTGATTTCAGGAGACTGTAGTTTTTTGGCAGCCTAACAACACCTTTCATTGAGTGAGTTATTCGCCAGTCTCTGCTTAAGGCTACATCAACAGGAAACAAACCTTAGAGATAGAACGTAGAACTATTGTATTGTGTCAAGTTTCAAGAAGCTAGCCCAAACCGTGTTTGATTTAGAGTTCTAACTGCATCTGTCAATATAGGAGAAAACGCAGTGAAACCTAAAAATTCAAACTGTTCCTGCAAACGAATGCTTCGACCTAGGAGAACGAAACTTGGGCGTCCAAGTTTGACTGGTGTACTGCTCATTACTTGAATGTATCATGAAGGTCGGAAGAAAAAATATATGTTGTGATTTCAGGAGACTGTAGTTTTTTGGCAGCCTAACAACGCCTTTCATTGAGTGAGTTATTCGCCAGTCTCTGCTTAAGGCTACATCAAGAGGAAACAAACCTTAGAGATAGAACGTAGAACTATTGTATTGTGTCAAGTTTCAAAAGCTAGCCCAAACCGTGTTTGATTTAGAGTTCTAACTGCATCTGTCAATATAGGAGAAAACGCAGTGAAACCTAAAAATTCAAACTGTTCCTGCAAACGAATGCTTCGACCTAGGAGAACGAAACTTGGGCGTCCAAGTTTGACTGGTATACTGCTCATTACTTGAAAGTATCATGTAGGTCGGAAGAAAAAATATATGTTGTGATTTCAGGAGACTGTAGTTTTTTGGCAGCCTAACAACGCCTTTCATTGAGTGAGTTATTCGCCAGTCTCTGCTTAAGGCTACATCAAGAGGAAACAAACCTTAGAGATAGAACGTAGAACTATTGTATTGTGTCAAGTTTCAAGAAGCTAGCCCAAACCGTTTTTGATTTAGAGTTCTAACTGCATCTGTCAATATAGGAGAAAACGCAGTGAAACCTAAAAATTCAAACTGTTCCTGCAAACGAATGCTTCGACCTAGGAGAACGAAACTTGGGCATCCAAGTTTGACTGGTGTACTGCTCATTACTTGAAAGTATCATGTAGGTCGGAAGAAAAAATATATGTTGTGATTTCAGGAGACTGTAGTTTTTTGGCAGCCTAACAACGCCTTTCATTGAGTGAGTTATTCGCCAGTCTCTGCTTAAGGCTACATCAAGAGGAAACAAACCGTAGAGATAGAACGTAGAACTATTGTATTGTGTCAAGTTTCAAGAAGCTAGCACAAACCGTGTTTGATTTAGAGTTCTAACTGCATCTGTCAATATAGGAGAAAACGCAGTGAAACCTAAAAATTCAAACTGTTCCTGCAAACGAATGCTTCGACGTAGGAGAACGAAACTTGGGCTTCCAAGTTTGACTGGTGTACTGCTCTTTACATGAAAGTATCATGAAGTTCGGAAGAAAAAATATATGTTGTGATTTCAGGAGACTGCAGTTTTTTGGCAGCCTAACAACGCCTTTCATTGAGTGAGTTATTCGCCAGTCTCTGCTTAAGGCTACATCAAGAGGAAACAAACCGTAGAGATAGAACGTAGAACTATTGTATTGTGTCAAGTTTCAAGAAGCTAGCACAAACCGTGTTTGATTTAGAGTTCTAACTGCATCTGTCAATATAGGAGAAAACGCAGTGAAACCTAAAAATTCAAACTGTTCCTGCAAACGAATGCTTCGACCTAGGAGAACGAAAGTTGGCTTCCAAGTTTGACTGGTGTACTGCTCATTACTTGAAAGTATCATGAAGGTCGGAAGAAAAAATATATGTTGTGATTTCAGGAGACTGTAGTTTTTTGGCAGCCTAACAACGCCTTTCATTGAGTGAGTTATTCGCCAGTCTCTGCTGAAGGCTACATCAAGAGGAAACAAACCTTAGAGATAGAACGTAGAACTATTGTATTGTGTCAAGTTTCAAGAAGCTAGCCCAAACCGTGTTTGATTTAGAGTTCTAACTGCATCTGTCAATATAGGAGAAAACGCAGTGAAACCTAAAAATTCAAACTGTTCCTGCAAACGAATGCTTCGACCTAGGAGAACGAAACTTGGGCTTCCAAGTTTGACTGGTGTACTGCTCATTACTTGAAAGTATCATGTAGGTCGGAAGAAAAAATATATGTTGTGATTTCAGGAGACTGTAGTTTTTTGGCAGCCTAACAACGCCTTTCATTGAGTGAGTTATTCGCCAGTCTCTGCTTAAGGCTACATCAAGAGGAAACAAACCTTAGAGATAGAACGTAGAACTATTGTATTGTGTCAAGTTTCAAGAAGCTAGCCCAAACCGTGTTTGATTTAGAGTTCTAACTGCATCTGTCAATATAGGAGAAAACGCAGTGAAACCTAAAAATTCAACTCTTCCTGCAAACGAATGCTTCGACCTTGGAGAACGAAACTTGGGCATCCAAGTTTGACTGGTGTACTGCTCATTACTTGAAAGTATCATGTAGGTCGGAAGAAAAAATATATGTTGTGATTTCAGGAGACTGTAGTTTTTTGGCAGCCTAACAACGCCTTTCATTGAGTGAGTTATTCGCCAGTCTCTGCTTAAGGCTACATCAAGAGGAAACAAACCGTAGAGATAGAACGTAGAACTATTGTATTGTGTCAAGTTTCAAGAAGCTAGCCCAAACCGTGTTTGATTTAGAGTTCTAACTGCATCTGTCAATATAGGAGAAAACGCAGTGAAACCTAAAAAATTCAAACTGTTCCTGCAAACGAATGCTTCGACCTAGGAGAACGAAACTTGGGCATCCAAGTTTGACTGGTGTACTGCTCATTACTTGAAAGTATCATGAAGGTCGGAAGAAAAAATATATGTTGTGATTTCAGGAGACTGTAGTTTTTTGGCAGCCTAACAACGCCTTTCATTGAGTGAGTTATTCGCCAGTCTCTGCTTAAGGCTACATCAAGAGGAAACAAACCGTAGAGATAGAACGTAGAACTATTGTATTGTGTCAAGTTTCAAGAAGCTAGCACAAACCGTGTTTGATTTAGAGTTCTAACTGCATCTGTCAATATAGGAGAAAACGCAGTGAAACCTAAAAATTCAAACTGTTCCTGCAAACGAATGCTTCGACCTAGGAGAACGAAACTTGGGCATCCAAGTTTGACTGGTGTACTGCTCATTACTTGAAAGTATCATGAAGTTCGGAAGAAAAAATATATGTTGTGATTTCAGGGAGACTGCAGTTTTTTGGCAGCCTAACAACGCCTTTCATTGAGTGAGTTATTCGCCAGTCTCTGCTTAAGGCTACATCAAGAGGAAACAAACCGTAGAGATAGAACGTAGAACTATTGTATTGTGTCAAGTTTCAAGAAGCTAGCACAAACCGTGTTTGATTTAGAGTTCTAACTGCATCTGTCAATATAGGAGAAAACGCAGTGAAACCTAAAATACAAACTGTTCCTGCAAACGAATGCTTCGACCTAGGAGAACGAAAGTTGGGCTTCCAAGTTTGACTGGTGTACTGCTCATTACTTGAAAGTATCATGAAGGTCGGAAGAAAAAATATATGTTGTGATTTCAGGAGACTGTAGTTTTTTGGCAGCCTAACAACGCCTTTCATTGAGTGAGTTATTCGCCAGTCTCTGCTGAAGGCTACATCAAGAGGAAACAAACCTTAGAGATAGAACGTAGAACTATTGCATTGTGTCAAGTTTCAAGAAGCTAGCACAAACCGTGTTTGATTTAGAGTTCTAACTGCATCTGTCAATATAGGAGAAAACGCAGTGAAACCTAAAAATTCAAACTGTTCCTGCAAACGAATGCTTCGACCAAGGAGAACGAAACTTGGGCATCCAAGTTTGACTGGTGTACTGCTCATTACTTGAAAGTATCATGAAGGTCGGAAGAAAAAATATATGTTGTGATTTCAGGAGACTGTAGTTTTTTGGCAGCCTAACAACACCTTTCATTGAGTGAGTTATTCGCCAGTCTCTGCTTAAGGCTACATCAACAGGAAACAAACCTTAGAGATAGAACGTAGAACTATTGTATTTGTGTCAAGTTTCAAGAAGCTAGCCCAAACCGTGTTTGATTTAGAGTTCTAACTGCATCTGTCAATATAGGAGAAAACGCAGTGAAACCTAAAAATTCAAACTGTTCCTGCAAACGAATGCTTCGACCTAGGAGAACGAAACTTGGGCGTCCAAGTTTGACTGGTGTACTGCTCATTACTTGAATGTATCATGAAGGTCGGAAGAAAAAATATATGTTGTGATTTCAGGAGACTGTAGTTTTTTGGCAGCCTAACAACGCCTTTCATTGAGTGAGTTATTCGCCAGTCTCTGCTTAAGGCTACATCAAGAGGAAACAAACCTTAGAGATAGAACGTAGAACTATTGTATTGTGTCAAGTTTCAAGAAGCTAGCCCAAACTGTGTTTGATTTAGAGTTCTAACTGCATCTGTCAATATAGGAGAAAACGCAGTGAAACCTAAAAATTCAAACTGTTCCTGCAAACGAATGCTTCGACCTAGGAGAACGAAACTTGGGCGTCCAAGTTTGACTGGTATACTGCTCATTACTTGAAAGTATCATGTAGGTCGGAAGAAAAAATATATGTTGTGATTTCAGGAGACTGTAGTTTTTTGGCAGCCTAACAACGCCTTTCATTGAGTGAGTTATTCGCCAGTCTCTGCTTAAGGCTACATCAAGAGGAAACAAACCTTAGAGATAGAACGTAGAACTATTGTATTGTGTCAAGTTTCAAGAAGCTAGCCCAAACCGTTTTTGATTTAGAGTTCTAACTGCATCTGTCAATATAGGAGAAAACGCAGTGAAACCTAAAAATTCAAACTGTTCCTGCAAACGAATGCTTCGACCTAGGAGAACGAAACTTGGGCATCCAAGTTTGACTGGTGTACTGCTCATTACTTGAAAGTATCATGTAGGTCGGAAGAAAAAATATATGTTGTGATTTCAGGAGACTGTAGTTTTTTGGCAGCCTAACAACGCCTTTCATTGAGTGAGTTATTCGCCAGTCTCTGCTTAAGGCTACATCAAGAGGAAACAAACCGTAGAGATAGAACGTAGAACTATTGTATTGTGTCAAGTTTCAAGAAGCTAGCACAAACCGTGTTTGATTTAGAGTTCTAACTGCATCTGTCAATATAGGAGAAAACGCAGTGAAACCTAAAAATTCAAACTGTTCCTGCAAACGAATGCTTCGACCTAGGAGAACGAAACTTGGGCTTCCAAGTTTGACTGGTGTACTGCTCTTTACTTGAAAGTATCATGAAGTTCGGAAGAAAAAATATATGTTGTGATTTCAGGAGACTGCAGTTTTTTGGCAGCCTAACAACGCCTTTCATTGAGTGAGTTATTCGCCAGTCTCTGTTTAAGGCTACATCAAGAGGAAACAAACCGTAGAGATAGAACGTAGAACTATTGTATTGTGTCAAGTTTCAAGAAGCTAGCACAAACCGTGTTTGATTTAGAGTTCTAACTGCATCTGTCAATATAGGAGAAAACGCAGTGAAACCTAAAAATTCAAACTGTTCCTGCAAACGAATGCTTCGACCTAGGAGAACGAAAGTTGGGCTTCCAAGTTTGACTGGTGTACTGCTCATTACTTGAAAGTATCATGAAGGTCGGAAGAAAAAATATATGTTGTGATTTCAGGAGACTGTAGTTTTTTGGCAGCCTAACAACGCCTTTCATTGAGTGAGTTATTCGCCAGTCTCTGCTGAAGGCTACATCAAGAGGAAACAAACCGTAGAGATAGAACGTAGAACTATTGTATTGTGTCAAGTTTCAAGAAGCTAGCACAAACCGTGTTTGATTTAGAGTTCTAACTGCATCTGTCAATATAGGAGAAAACGCAGTGAAACCTAAAAATTCAAACTGTTCCTGCAAACGAATGCTTCGACCTAGGAGAACGAAACTTGGGCATCCAAGTTTGACTGGTGTACTGCTCATTACTTGAAAGTATCATGTAGGTCGGAAGAAAAAATATATGTTGTGATTTCAGGAGACTGTAGTTTTTTGGCAGCCTAACAACGCCTTTCATTGAGTGAATTATTCGCCAGTCTCTGCTTAAGGCTACATCAAGAGGAAACAAACCATAGAGATAGAACGTAGAACTATTGTATTGTGTCAAGTTTCAAGAAGCTAGCACAAACCGTGTTTGATTTAGAGTTCTAACTGCATCTGTCAATATAGGAGAAAACGCAGTGAAACCTAAAAATTCAAACTGTTCCTGCAAACGAATGCTTCGACCTAGGAGAACGAAACGTGGGCATCCAAGTTTGACTGGTGTACTGCTCATTACTTGAAAGTATCATGAAGGTCGGAAGAAAAAATATATGTTGTGATTTCAGGAGACTGTAATTTTTTGGCAGCCTAACAATGCCTTTCATTGAGTGAGTTATTCGCCAGTCTCTGCTTAAGGCTACATCAAGAGGAAACAAACCTTAGAGATAGAACGGAGAACTATTGTATTGTGTCAAGTTTCAAGAAGCTAGCACAAACCGTGTTTGATTTAGAGTTCTAACTGCATCTGTCAATATAGGAGAAAACGCAGTGAAACCTAAAAATTCAAACTGTTCCTGCAAACGAATGCTTC